>NW_022148258.1:0-31275 GCF_901933205.1 Camarhynchus parvulus
CATGTCAGGCTCTGGGGTGGATCCTGTGGAACATCCTTTGGTGGAGGCTGTGGCTCCAGGTGGGCCGGGGGATCCCGGGGACAGGGACCCTGCTGGGCATGGACAGCATTGGACTTGTTGGGAGAAACTGTGAGGGGGGGGGGGGAGCTGGGGCGGAGTGACCTGACCAACCCAGTGACCTGACACAGCCCTGCTGGGATGTCACACAGCCCCTCTGGGATGACAGCCTGCTCTGCCCTGTGATGTCATAGTCTGCTCTATGATGTCACAGTTCCTCTGTGAGGTCTCTGATGTCACAGCCTGCTCTGTGATGTCATAGTCTCAGGCTCTGTGATGTCATGTGAGTTGCTCTGTGATGTCAGAACTCTGACCTGTGATGTCACAGTTGGCTCTGTGATGTCACAGATATGGCCTATGATGTCATAGCTGCTCAATGACCTCACATAACCCACTCTGTGATGTCACAGCCCACTCTGTGACCTCATGTTACCAGATGATAAATTGTCTCCACCAGGTGAGCTCACACCTGGAGCTTGTTCTCCAAAACCCCAGGCCTATGGAAACCACACAATGCCCATTGTGTGAGAAGGGGAACTGGAAGTTCACCAGCCTCAGTGTCCTGCCAGCTCAGCCAGGCCCACTGGAACATTGGGGTCCACGAGCACCAGGGACCACCAGAGAGACCCCCAGGACAGAAGAACACATGGGTAAAGGGGAGGGAAATGTGTTAATGATTTTGGGGAAATGATTATCATATGTGTGTTTAGTCAGGGACAATCAATGAATATGTGTGCAAAATACAGAAAATAAACAGAAACTTTCCTGTACTCAGCCTGCAGGGCTTTGGGAGGAGCTCTCCCCGTGCATCCAGCTGAATAAAGAATGCTGCTTCTTAATGCTACATTGGGGTTAAGGAGTTTTCTGTTTTACTGAATTTTTGGTGACACTCCCACTGCCAAGGAAAGCTCTGTCTGCTGCTGTTCACAAACAGAGAAGGGCTGGGGGCAGATGTGGGGCTCGGAGGCTGCCTGGGGCACAGTGACCATGAAATAATCAAGTTTTCAATGTTCTGTGAAAGAAGGAGGGGCAGCAACAAAACTTCTACACTGGAATTAGGAAGGGCAGACTTTGGCCTATTTAGGATGCAGATTTGGGGAGTATCAAATCAGGTACTGATTTTTTTAAGGGAAACAGCCCTTAAAAACAAAGGGGTCCAGGAAGGATGGACACATTTCAAGAAAGTAATCTTAAGGGGGAAGGAGCAGCCTGTCCCAGTGTGGCAAAAGATGAGCTGGTGAGGAAAATGACTGTCCTGGCTGCCACATGGAGCTTTTGTGGGAACTCAGGGGAAAAAGGACTGGCAACTCAGGAAGTGTTTAAGGATGTTGTTAAGTTATACAGAAAGAAAAGTTGAGAGTTGAAAACTCAATTAGAACTTAACCTTGTGGCTTCTGTAAAAAAAAAAGTTTTAAAAAAATTTATATCAAAATGAGGGAGGAGAACCTCTACTCTTTATTGATTGCAGTGGAGATTATAATAACAAAAGATAAAGAAAAGGCTGAGCTTCTTAACACCTTGTTTGTTTCAATTTTCAATATTAGGACAGGTTGTCCTCAGGACAAGTGTTCTCCTGAGCTGGTAGATGGGCACAGGGAGCAGAACAGCCCCTGGAATCCAGGAGGAAGCAGTTGGTGACCTGCTGAGCCACTCAGATGCTCACAGGTGTGTGGGATCAGATGGGATCCATCCCAGGGGGATGAGGGAGCTGGTGGATGAGCTCCCCAAGCTGCTCTCCATCATTTACCATCAGTCCTGGCTCAGCAGGGAGGTCCCAGAGCACTGGAGGTGCCAGTGTGAGCCCATCCCCAAGCAGGGCTGGAAGGAGGAGCTGGGGAACTCCAGGCCTGTCAGCCTGACCTGGGTGCCCGGCAAGGTTATGGAACAGATCACCTTGAGTGCCACCACAGGGCACCCACAGGATGGCCCAGGGATCAGAGCCAGCCAGCGTGGATTGAGGGGTGGCAGGTCCTGCCTGACCAACCTGGTCTCCTTGTATGACCAGGTGACCCACCTGTGGATGTGGGAAAGGCTGTGGATGTTGTGTGCCTGGACTCCAGCAAAGCCTTTGACACTGTCTCTGACAGCATTCCCTGGAAAAGCTGCAGCCCACGGCTTGGGCAGGTTCCCTCCTCGCTGGGAGATTTAAGAGCTGGCTGGAGGCTGGGCCCAGAGAGTGCTGGGGATGGTGCTGCACCCAGCTGCTGTCCAGGCACTGGTGCTGTCCCCAGGGATCTGTGCTGGGCCCAGTCCTGTTTAATATCTTCACTGATGATCTGGCTGAGGGGATCGAGTCCCCCATTCCCAAATTGCAGATGGCACCAAGCTGGGTGTGAGTGTGGATCTGCTGGAGGGCAGGACAAGAAGACACAGCCTTAAGCTGCACCAGGGGAGGTTCAGGCTGGACAATAGGAAGAAGTTCTTCACAGAAAGGGTGAGTGGGCATTGGAATGGGCTGGCCAGGGGGGAGGTGGCAGAGTCACTGTCCCTCTCCAGTGGCACTCAGTGGCATGGTCTGGGTGACAAGGCAGTATTAGGGCATTGGTTGGACTTGATGATCCCAAAGGTCTTTTCCAGCCTATTTGATTCTGTCATTCTGTGGACACCGTGCAGCCCCACAGAACCAGGGGTCCATTGTGGTGCTGTGGGGCCAAATGGAACCAGGGAGTGCACGGTGACACTCTGGGTCCTTGTGGAACCACAGAGGCCATTGTGACACTGCAGGGCCTTGTGTAACCAAGGGGTTTCACCATTTTGACACTGCAAAACCAAGGAGACCATTGGGAGACTCCAGGGCCCAGTGGAACCAAGGGGCCGTTCTGACACTGCAGGGGCCTCATGGAACCAAGGGGACATTGTGACACTGCAGGATCCTGTGTAACCAAGGGGCCACTGTGACACGATGGGGCCTCAAGGGATCTGGAAGACCGTTGTGACACTGTGGGGCCTCGTGGAAACAAGGAGTCCATTGTGACACTGAGGGGACTTGTGGAACCACAGAGACCATGGTGACAGTGTGGGACCTCATGTAACCATGGGGCCATTGTGACACCCTGGGGCCCCATGGAACCAAGGGGCCACTGTGAAACTGCAGCACCAATGAGAACATTGTGACACTGTGAAGCCCCATGGAACCAAGGAGACCATTGTCACATTTTGGGGCCCCATGGAACCAAGGAGACCAGTGTGACAGTGCAGGGCCTGGTGTAACCAAGAGGCCATTGTGACACTGAGGACGCCCCATGGAACCAAGGACATCTTTGCAGATGACACCAAGCTGGGTGTGAGTGTTGATCTGCTGGAGCATAGGAGGGCTCTGCACAGGGCCCTGGACAGGCTGGATCCAGGGCCCAAATCCAACAAGGTGAGGTTTAACAAGTCCAAGTGCCGGGTCCTGCACTTTGGCCACAACAACCCCTGCAGCACTACAGGCTGGGGACAGAGTGGCTGGAGAGCAGCCAGGCAGAAAGGGACCTGCAGGGACTGATGGACAGCAGGCTGGACATGAGCCAGCAGTGTGCCCAGGTGGCCAAGAAGGCCAATGGCTCCTGGCCTGGATCAGGAATGGTGTGGCCAGCAGGAGCAGGGCTGTGCCATTCTGCTTGGGCCAGCCCTGGCATCTGTGCTGGGAGTTTTGCCCTTTAAAGCCCTGCACAAATTTAGGAAGGACATTGTGTCCAGAGAAGGGCAAGGCTTTTCCAGAAAGGCAAAAAAGGGAAAAAAAGACTGGCTGCAGCTGGGGTTGTTTAATCCAAAGAAGAGGAGATCCTTATTTACAAGGGCCTGTCAGGGCTGCAGGTTGGCACTGCCAAAGGGCTGTGCCCACCCCGAGCTGACTCAGGCCCTGCAGCACCACCAGGGCCACCAGGGCAGCGGGGCCCTGGGCCACGGCAGCAGCACTGGCAGCAGCACCAGGTCCCTGCTGCTGCTGCTGCTGGGCACAGCTGCTGGGCCAGCCCTGATCTGCCCCAGCTCTGCACACAGACTGCTGCAGCTCCAGAGAAGGCAACAAAAGGGCATCTCTGCAGAAAACTCTGCTGGGACATCCTTTTAGTTCCTTTTAAAGCCACTGAGAGTGCAGCCCCTCATTGACACAGTCTGTGGCCACAGGGAAGGTGGAGAGAAACAAAATGAAAAATGGCACAAGGAATGACATTTTTTGTGGATAATATTAAAAAAACTAAAACATGAAAAAAAGAAACTCCAAAATGAAACCAACAAGAAGTATCAAAGATGACTTTTATTACAAGTGATTTGCAGAAATTGGCCAGCAGTTTAATGTTCCTGAAAGCATCCAGTCATCAGTCTCCACACTGCAGCCTTGAGCTCCTGGTTCCTCAGGCTGTAGATGAGGGGGTTCAGGGCTGGAGGCACCACCGAGTACAGAACTGACAGGGCCAGATCCAGGGATGGGGAGGACATGGAGGGGGGGGCTTCAGGTGAGCAAATATGCCAGTGCTGATGAACAGGGGAGACCACAGCCAGGTGAGGGAGGCAGGTGGAAAAGGCTTTGTGCCGTCCCTGCTCAGAGGGGATCCTCAGCACAGCCCTGAAGATCTGCACATAGGAGAAAACAATGAACACAAAACAGCCAAATGATAAACAGGCACTAACAGCAAGAAGCCCAAGTTCCCTGAGGTAGGATTTGGAGCAGGAGAGCTTGAGGATCTGTGGGATTTCACAGAAGAACTGGCCCAGGGCATTGCCATGGCACAGGGGCAGGGAAAATGTATTGGCTGTGTGCAGCAGTGAATAGAGAAAGGCACTGGCCCAGGCAGCTGCTGCCATGTGGGCACAAGCTCTGCTGCCCAGGAGGGTCCCGTAGTGCAGGGGTTTGCAGATGGACACGTAGCGGTCGTAGCACATGATGGTCAGCAGGGAAAACTCTGCTGAGATGAAGAACAGAAAAAAAAAGAGCTGAGCAGCACATCCAGTGTAGGAGATGTTCCTGGTGTCCCAGAGGGAATTGTGCATGGCTTTGGGGCACAGTGGTGCAGATGGAGCCCAGGTCGCTGAGGGCCAGGTTGAGCAGGAAGAAGAACATGGGCGTGTGCAGGTGGTGGCCGCAGGCTACGGCGCTGATGATGAGGCCGTTGCCCAGGAGGGCAGCCAGGGAGATGCCCAGCAAGAGGCAGAAGTGCAGGAGCTGCAGCTGCCGCGTGTCTGCCAATGCCAGCAGGAGGAAGTGCCTGATGGAGCTGCTGTTGGACATTTGCTGGGGCTGCACATGGGGACCTGTTCATGGAGAAAGGACAGTGACAAGTCAGGAGAGGCTGCTTTGAGCCAAACCTGGGCCATTCCCTGCAGACTGTCCTGCTGGGACTCACCCAGCCTTGTTCCTGCTCTGGGCAAACCTTCACCCAGGTCCCTGCCTGAGCTCCAGCTGTGCTGGCTGAGTGTGCCAGGAGCAGCCAGGCCTGTGCATGGGGGCTCTCGAGGAGCCATCCCTGCCCCACTGCCCTGGGTTTGTGGCATGGGGCAGAGGACAAGGCTGGATATTCAGGATTTGTCAGGGGAATCACTCCTAATGCAGACAGGCTTGGTAGCATCTGCACTCCCAGTTCTTTAACATGGATGGCAGGGAATTTATTTTAGGAATTATTTTTCTGCCCAGACATCATTGCTGGCTCTCTCTGAGGTCAGAAATCCCCAGCATTTCTGCTGCACTCAGAGTTTGCCACTGAGAGATGGGAGAGGCAAAGGATTCCCTGTGGCTCAGGGAAGGTGAGGGGCTGGATGGGCTTGTTCCCAGCTGCCCTGGCTTTGCACCTTTGGCTGCAATCAGAGCACAATCACACTCCCGGGTCACCCTGGGATAAACCAGACCCTGCCCAGAGCAGAGGGATCCCTGAGTGTCTCACCCTCTCTAAAGGTCTCTGGGCAAGGTCTCAGCACCCCCTTGTGCCAAGGACACTCACGGCTCCCTGGGCAAACCCAGCAGCATTTCCTCAGCTCTGGCAGCTCTGCCCTTCCCCTGGGACATTCAGGGAACTCCCAGAGGCTCTGGCACAGATTTGGCACCCAGGAGGGCAGCTCAGAGCCTGGAAGGGCACAGCAAGGAGATCCCTGGCTGTGCCCATGATGGGATCTCAGGGAGGGGGCTCAGCTCATTCCCCTTTCCCATGGACTGCTCTGCCCACAGCCCCACAGGTGCCAGGGAAGCTTGGACACCCCATTGCCATGGACAGCCCTGCCTGGCAGGAATGCCAAGGGCAGTGCCTGACTCAGCTGCTGCCAATGCCAGAGCCTCCCTGGGAGCAGCAGATAACAGTGACAATGTCAGGGCAGGGCAGAACCAAGAGAAGATGTTGTGGTGCTGTGCCTGAGAGGGCAGGGCAGAGACAGCCGGGCACTCAGGACAGTGTTCCCGTGCCCAGCTGTGCCCGGCACCTCCCACACACCCACAGTGCCCTCCTGCCCCCAGCCCTGCTCTCTTCAGCCCCCTCTCCTGCCCTGAGCATCTCCCTGGGCCTGGACATTCCCTCCTGAGAGGAGCCCTGTCCCTGCCAGCGCTCACAGAGCCCATCCCAGCCTGTGTGCCCTGGCTGGGGCCCTACAGAAACCTGCCTGTGTGCAGGGCCCTGGCTGGGGCAGGCTCTGTGTGCAGCTGGGCAAGGGCAGCTCAGGAGAGCCCTGCTGGGCCCTGCAGAGGTGATGCTGCTGCTGCCCAGGGCTGAGGAGTGGCTGAGGGCCCTTTGGGAGGCTCCCAGCAGAGAGACTGACCACCCAAAGTTACAGTTCTGGAGTCTCTGCAAATGTTCAAACATTCCTTTGGTGATCCTGTGTGTCCCTTTCAACTCACAATGTTCTGTGATTCTGGCATTACAATTCCTGTTCTGCTTCTCTCATTCCCCTGTTGTCTATAATCAAAAAAAAAAAAAAAAAACAAACCCTTGCAGCAGTGTTAGAACAGTAAAGGAAAAACCAGACATTAATTGGAAGCTTCCAGGTGTCCCAGTGGGGATGTGGCACACCGGGGCCTGATTTCAAACAGTTTATTAAGGTTGATTAATTAGGATATTTAACAGGAACATCCAAAAGGAGATTCAGTTGCCCCAGTTACACACCCCTGGCTCAACCCATTGGAGTAGGTCCAAGGGCTTCTTTGCCTTCACTTTTTGTAATGACTGCTCACATTCTGGTCAATAAACAAAATGTTGTTGAAGGTTCTCTCCCTGATAATAAGATTGTTTGATAATAAGCCTGATAAGAAGACAGTATTTCAGGAAGGTATTTAGACAGTGAGCTTATTGTTCTAAAATCTAACAAAAAGCTTAGGAAATGTACTATAGTTAATTAAGGAAAATAATTATATAAGTATATAATATTCGTTTATTATAGTTAATTAGGAATTTAGTAGTGTTAAGTAAGGATTGTAGATTTATAACTACATATTAGTAATATATAGAGCTATGAATATATGAAAAATGTATAAAATGCAAAAATCTTTTTGTCATCACCCCAACTTTCCCATCCTTCTCCAAGCAGGAAATTGAAAACACTCTCAGGAAAGCTCCTGATCCTTCCAGCAATCCCAGGCTTACCTTCTTTGGGAAGTGCCCTCCGGAGCTGTGCCCAGGCTGGTCTGGAGCTGGGAGCAGCCCTGCCCCAGCCAGCCCCTCTCAGCAGCAGCCCCTGCCCTGCTCAGGGCGGCTCCTTCCCCCCAGAGCTTCTCCCCAGCGCTGGGAGCAGCTCCCCGGGCCGGCTGAGAGCTGTCCCTGGCAGGCAGCAGAGTCCCTGCCCCAGCACAGCGCCCTGGGCTGCAGGACCCTGCTCTGCAGGACAGCCCTGGGCACCCCTGGCTGCTCTGCACAAGAGACAATCAGAGAATGTACTCACAGGCTCTGTAGGCATTGGGATGTTCCAGCTGTAGGAGATGGCTCCAGGAGCTGCAGCTGCATTGTCCTGCAGCCAGAGGTTCCTGTGCCAAGGGCTGGCAGGGATTGTGCCCCAGGCACTTCTCAGCACCTTCCCAGCCCTGACTGATTGAAGCTCTCTGTGCCTCTGTGCTGTGCCCGGGCTGGCTGCAGGCAGTGCCCCAGCCCTGCTGGGCTGGCAGAAGAGCTGCTCATCAAGAGAAATGTGCTTTTGAAGCTCTGCTTGGTTACCAGGAGCTGCCTCTGTGCCAGGAGCCCAGCCCAGCTCAGCAGCACAGACACAGCACAAGGACTTTAATGAGCCTCTGGGGCTTTGTGCTCAGGCCCTGAACATCAGTCCCTGAGAGGGAGCTGAAGAAACCTCTGCAGAACTCCAAGTCAGAATCCAACTCCAAACTTTCTTGGACTTTTAATGGGTCCCACTGAGGGACACGACTGAGAAAGTGTCCCCAGGCCCCAGGCAGAGCAGAGAACTGCAGGCAGTGCTGACAGGTGGGGACAAAGAGAAGCCAAGTCTTGGTGCCCTGGGGCACAGCAGGGTCTGTGCCAGCAAGGGCTGGCAGGAGACACCTTGTCCTGAGGCCCTGGGGCCTCCTGGCACAGCCCCAGCCAGGCTGGGCACTGTCAGCCCCTTGTCCTGCCCTCAGCATCCCCCCCTAGCCCACATCCCAGTGGCCTCAAGGATCTGCTGGAAGGAGTCCCTGGGGAGCCTTGCTCAGCAATGGCCCTGGGGGCTCCTTCATGCTCCCTGCAGGGACTGCAGGTTTTTCAAAGGACTTTGGCTTTGGCTTTTTTGCCTTGGAGTCTCTGAGAGGTTTGTGCAATCATGGCCTCCAATTATCTGCTGTAATTAGTCCCTGGAGAGGCTTTGTCAGTAACAACACTCAGTGGGGCTCATTATTGCTTCAGGGTATTTCAGTTTTTAAAGCTACTTGGTGTTTCCCTTTTCATACAGACTGTATGAGAAAGATTGTGCATTCACAGCCTCCAATATCTCCTTTAATTAGTCCCTTGGGAGACTTTATCAATAATGACACTTGTGGGCTCATTAATGCTTCAAGGTACTTCAGTTATTTTAAGGTACTTGGTGTTTCCCTTTTGATACAGACTCTGTGAGAGGTTTGTGCAATCATGGCCCCAATTATCTGCTTTAACGAGTCCCTTGAGAGCTTTGTACTGACACTCAGTGGGGCTCATTAATGCTTTGAGATACTCAAGGTTTTTAAGGTACTTTGGAATTTCCTTTCCACACTGAGTCATGAGAGGTTTTTTGTGCCATCCTGGCCTCCAGTTCTCTCCTCCAAGGAGTCCATGAGGAGCCTGTGTTGGGGATGGACCTCAGTGGGACCCATTCATGCCTTGAGACACTTTGGGGTTTTCCTCTGACTTTGACTCCTGGAAAGGTTTGTGCAATCTCCTCTCAGGCCCTGAGGTTCCAGGGCTCAGCTCCAAATGCACCACGGGGCTCATTAGGATCAGGCAAGTCCTGACAAACCATGGCTCTGCCTTGATTTCCCTCTGGTCCTGTCCTGTTCATCAGGAAGATTTCCTTTTACAGTTATGGAGAAATATTTCAAAGAGCTTCTAAGAAATATGCAATCCTATTTTAAAGAGTATATTTTATTACTGTTCTCTTTAGAGAAGAGCTGATTGCAGCATTCTGTGATTGCTATTGTTGTAGGGCTGCTCCTAAGGAGGTCTGGCCAGGTCAGAGAAGTTGTACCTTGGAGCTGACCCAGTGTGGATAACCTTTCCTCACATTCCCCAACCCCATGTGAGAAATCATTTTCACTTTCAAAAATTTAAATTGTTTATTAAGACCTTATCAAAATACAACAGAAGGGTCTTGATTTTCATATCTTTGATGTGAAATGAGTTCCCTGGTCCAAATCAATCCTGTTTAGCATCCCATATTGGGGAATCATTGATTCTAGAAGTGTTTTACTCACAACATTGGCATTGGCTTTCACAGTGGGTACCACCTCTACCCAATGAGTCACGTGATCTACTATCACTGGCAAAAACTTCCACCATTGTACCTGGGGAAGCTCAGTAAAGTCTACTTGGATGTTTTGAAAGGGCCGTAAGGCAGTTCTCACCCTCCTCTGGGTGTGTTCCTCATGACTTTCTTGTTCACTTGTTGACATATCACACACAATTCAGTTACTTGCTTGGCTATTCTGAAAATTCCTATGCATCCCAAATCCCTTAAAAATTGATCACTTAGCGCTTGTGTACCCCAATGTGTTGTTCCATGTATGCCTTCCAGCATTTTCCTGGAAAGGGGTTTATTCAACATTTGCCTCCCATCTGCTAATCTCCACTTCCCTTTGTTATCTTTCTTGGCTCCTATTTTAAGGAGTTCTTCCTCTTCTGCCCCACTGAATACGGGGACTTTTTGCATTTCTCTCATGGATGTAATACTATTATTAGTTTTTCTGTCTCTCATTCACTTGCATTTTTAGCTTCTAAGTCGGCTAAATTGTTCCTTTGCTCCTTCTGAGTCGCCCCTTTTTGGTGTCCTTTAACATATACCACTGCTATATACCACTGCTACTTCTTCTGGCAATTGTAAGGTTTCTAACTCTTCCAAAAGAAATTTTTCATGAATCAGTCCCTTTCCCTTTGAATATAATAGCCCCCTCTCTTCCCAAATTTTTCCAAAGGTATGCACTATTTAAAAAGTGTATTTTGAGTCCTGTATATATTGTTCTCCTTTTCTGTGCTAATACCAGAACTCGTTTTAGGGCACACAACTCACATGCTTGGGCTGACCAGTTGGAAGGTAACTTTCTCTTTTCTATGGCCACCAACCCTTCATGCACTACAGCGTACCCTGATACCCTGTGCCCCTTTATTACCTGTGAAGATCCATCGATGTACAATCGTTTTCCACCTTGGAGTGGTTGATCTGTTAGGTCCTCTCTTACTTTAGTTTGATAGTTTATAACCTCTAGGCAATTATGTATTAGTTCCTCATCTGGTTCTCCATACAAAAACTGGGCAGGGTTGAGTTGGTTACTCACAATTAGCTCTAAACCATTATCTATTAAGATGGCTTCATACTTTAGCACTTGGGAATCAGTGAGCCATTTCTCAGCCTTTTGGCTCAGGATACTCCTTACTGAGTTTGGGATGTATATTTTCAATTTTTCCCCAAAAGGTTAATTTTTTTTTTTGCTTTCTGCTATGAGTAGGGCAGTCACTGCCACAGCCTGAATGCAGGTTGGCCACCCCTGGCTGACAGGGTCTGGTAATTTTGATAAATAGGCCACTGGTTTCCTGGATCCTCCCCAGTCCTGGGCTAACACTCCATGTGCTACCCCTTTTTCTATATCCACAAACAGATAGAAGGGTTTGTCTAAGGCAGGAAGACTCACTGCTGGTGCACTGACTAATTTTTTCTTTAAAGCTTCAAACTTTTGTTCATCATCTTTTTCCCATCTAATCTCTTCTTCAACTAACTTTTCATGCAAGAACTGGAAGGCCTGCGTGTATCCTTCAATCCATAACCTACAATATCCCAACAGGCCTAAAAACCTTCTGACTTCCCTCTTAGTTTTTGGCCGTGGGAGTGAGACTATCCCTGCAATTCTCTCAGGGTTCAGCAGCCAGCTTCCTTGACAAATCACATGTCCTAGGAATTTTACTTCCCACTCTACAAATTCAAGTTTCCCTTTTGATGCTCAAAGTCCTTGGTCCCCCAGAAAATTTGAAAACACTACGGTGGATTCCCAAACTTTTTTGTCTTCCTCTCCTGAGAAAAGCAAATAATTTACATATTGGATGAGCTTTATCTCAGGTTTAATGGAGAAGAGTTGTATTACTTCCCCTAGGGCTTGACCAAACAGGTTTGCGGATTCAGAAAACCCTTGGGGTAACCCAGTCCACCAAAACTTTTGCCTCCTCCCAGAATTGGGGTCCTCCCATTCAAAGGCAAATATATCCCACTTTCCTCTGCCAGTGGAAAAAAAAAGCATCTTTTAGGTCTATGACAGTAAACCACTGGTGTGCTGGGTGGATATTACTCATTACTGTATAGGGGTTAGGCACTACTGGGTACCAATTTATTGTTCTTTTGTCCACTTCTCTCAGATCTTGGACAAACCTGTAAGTCCCATCTGACTTCTTTACTGGTAATATGGGTGTGTTATGGGGGGACATACATGGTTCTAAGGTCCTGTCCTCAAGTAGGTCCTGGATCAGCAGCTGCAGTCCTTGTCTCCCCTCCAGGGAGAGTGGGTATTGTTGTACCCAAACTGGATGGTTCTCATTAACTAGTTTTATTACTATAGGTTTGATGTTTAATTTACCTCACTTTTTTGGTTTTGCCCACACCACCTCATGAATTTTGTCCTCATTTTCTTCCCTTAATTGGAGAAGCTTAATTACCATCCTCCCTTTCTCTGGAAGCACTCCAATGCCAAACTGGCCCTGTAAATTCTGTCCTAATAAATTTCACCCTGCTTCTGGAACTAATAGAACATCCCCAATTCCTATTTTATTTCCTTCAAACTTTTAGTTCCTTCAAACTTTATTGGCATTATAACTGAGGCTTTGAAACCTTCCCCTTGTCTTGATTTGGAAAAGACAGGTGTGTGCTAATGAAGGCAGGAGCCGCCCCTGAAATGGAAAATGTAAACTCCCTCCCTCCAAATTGTTCTCATTTTGAAATTAAGGGGGCTCTCAGGCACAGGTATGGGAGCAGGAATAGCAGTTCTTTATTAGGGAAAAAAATTAAACAAATAAACAATGCAGTACACTAGAACAACACTGACAGAGTCAGAACCCAACCTGACACCCTGTGGGTCAGGGTGTTGGTGGCAGTCCAATTGGAAATGTGGCTGCAGTCCTCCTGAAGTGTCAGGGGTGGTTCTGTTGGAGGAAGGGGGGCCTGTAGAGAAGGATGTATTCTTCCTCTGAAGATCCAGTGGAAGAAGAGGCAGCTGCTGTTCCTCTGGGGAATCCAGTGGAGAAAGCCGTGCTGGTGTCTCAAAACCTCTGGATCATATCTGGGTAGCAATGCTTGGCTCCTCCCTCTGGGCGGAGCATCTCACAATGGGATGTTATAGTTCTTATCAGCCATGCAGTGACATTCAATAGCCTGTTATCAGCAGATGTCCCCTCCTGAGGCAGGAGTGATTGTGAGCACTCACAGAGAGAGATAAGGCAAACTGCCCACTTGACAAAAGATAATCTGCCATGCAGATGGTAATTGAAAACATCTTGCATTGCAACATGGAACATGCACTCTTTCACTTCAAATGGGTCGGTAGGTTTTAAAATGGGAGTGGTCTCCTTCTGATGAAGGCAAAGATGTCTTCCTCAATTTGACCTCTTTAGTTATGACTTGTTGGCTGGCTTTCCAACCCCATGGCTATAGTTCAAGGTTCAGAGCCCAGCTGCAGGCCATAGTCCTCTAACACAATTCAATCCACATCCCACCCTGTTTATTTAAACACAGTAAGGACACGCAGGTGATTTCTGACAGGCAGATATATTGCCCTGGAGTTAACTACTTTATCTGCTAATAATTAAATATCCCCTATTATTTCTACATCTCTTGCAACCCCCCTGACTAAATTAACCGAACTCTAGATTTTAATTCTTGGAGTTTCTTTAAACCTTTAATTCGCCATCACCAGCCCCTGTTGCTATGGTCAGTTTCCATGGCAACCATCACCAGTCCCCTGTTGCTATGGTCAGTCCCTTGGCAGCTCCATGGAGACCCCATGCCAGGGGTGGTTGCCATGGACACCAGCTCAGGCCTGCAGCCAGAGCCCGTTGCCATGGCAACCATTGGCAGCCCCATCCCCAGGCTCATGGGATCCCAGAAGCACAGAATTGGCTGAGCTGGGAGGGACCCATCAGGATCCTCCAGTCCAACTGCTGGCCCTGCACAGGACAGCCCAACAATGCCAGCCTGGGCCTGGCAGCGCTGTCCAAACGCTGCTGGAGCTCAGAGAGCCCTGGAGCTGGGAGCCTTCCCTGGGGGAGCCTGGGCGGGGCCCCAGCAGCCTCTGGGCAAAAACCTTTTCCTGACATCCAAGCTGAGCCTGCCCCGACTCAGCTGCAGCCGTTCCCTCCACTCCTGTCCCTGGGCACCAGAGGGAAGAGGTTCCCACAGCCCCAGCCAGGGACCCGCTCCCAAGGCTGTTGCCATGGCCACCAGGGCTGGCACCAGCTGGGATGCTCGGTTTCCACGGGCCGGGCTTCAGGAATGGGATTCCCCAATTTCCTGCTCCCGCTAAAAACTGCGCTGCCCTCGCTGCCCTCCCGCCTCCCATGGAAAGCACAAAGGCAAAGATCCCGGGCTGGGATAAGAACAATTTATTGGGAACAGCAACGAGATAAAGAACAAACAGGAACAAAAACAATATTGATAACAGAAGGGATAAGAAAAACTATTTACAGAGAAAACTGCAACATCAACAAATGGCTCTTCCCAGCAATGTATTTCCTCCTGCCTGGAAAGGCCACCCTTCTCCCTGGAGAGAGAAAGAGTCCCTTTCCTGCCCCCGGCAATGACCCGAGGTGAGAGTGAATGTAATGACAGGGCCACGGCCAGACCCTCATGTTCTTCAATCCCACATCAGGTCATTGGCAGGGGCAGGAAAAGGGACAGGTGTCTTCCCAGCATGGATCATGGGGAACATGGTTCACACCAGGGCTCTTCCCAAAGCGGGGTCTCCAATGGGCGATGAAGTTGGAGCTGGGCACGAACTCCTCCTGCAGTTGGGGCTTTTTCAGGACTTCCCTTACCGGTGCCTCCGTTGGTGTCTGGTCAAGTCAGAGCTCTGGGTGAAGCTCTTCCCACAATGGGGACACTCGTAGGGCCTCTCCCCAGTGTGGATGCGCTGGTGCCTGATGAGGTTGCAGTTGTTTTTGAAGCCCGTACCACAGTCAGGACATAGGAAGGGCCTCTGCTCAGTGTGAATGCGCTCATGCAGGCGGAGATTTGAGCTGGTCCGAAACTTCTTCCCACAGGTGGGGCACTCATAGGCCCTCTCCCCAGTGTGGATGCGCTGGTGGATGATGAGGTGGGAGTTGCGTTTGAAGCCTATCCCACAGTCGGGGCAGCAGAAGGGCCTCTCCTCTGTGTGAATCCGCTGGTGCCTGAGGAGATGGGAGCTGCTCCGAAACCTCTTCTGACACTGGGGACACTCGTAGGGCCTCTCCCCAGTGTGGATGCGTTGGTGGGTCACAAGGGTGGATCTGTAGCTGAAGCCCTTCCCACATTCCCCACACTCGTAGGGCCATTCCCCAGTGTGGATCATCTGGTGGCTGATCAGGGTGCTGCTCTGCCTGAAGCTCTTCCCACACTCCAAGCACTTGTGGGGCTTCTCCCCATCATGAAGCTGCTCTTGGGCCACCAGCTCCGAGCTCTGGCTGAAGCTCTGTCCACCTTCCTGGCTCAGGGTGGGTCTTTCCTCCTCAGAGCACCCTGGGCTGGGTTTGGAGCCCCTCCTCCTGTGGGATCTCTGGGGATTTTCCTCCCCATTGGAATTCTGCACAGTGGAGTCGCTCAGACCTGCCTCTTCAACAAGGCTCTGCCAAGGAGATTTGTCCTCCCTGGTCTCCATCCTCAGCTCCTTGTCTGGGGGAGGAAGGACAAGGAGAGGATGGGATTTGCCTCCGTGCCAGAGGGAAGGGGAAGGAGATCCCCCCAGTGCATCCCCAGCAGGACGGGGTTGGCAGCAGGGTTGTCCTGCAGCCGGGGGCCGTGCTGGGCTGGGAGATGGAGCAGGGGAGGAGAGGGGAAAGGGGCACTGACTTCCTCCTCACCTGCCTGGGTGTCCCAGGGCTCCTTCCTCACCTTCCTGGGTATGCAGCCTCCTCCTCCATCCAATCAAGATTTGGGAATGGGAAATCCTGTTCTGGGAAGAAAACAAAGGGTTCACACATTGTCTTTTGTTCTGGTTTGAAGGCAAACCTGGGGGAGAGTCTAAGTCAGAATTACAATTTAATAAGAAAATGAAGATCAAGGCAATGATACAGAAACACTGCCTTAAACTGACAGAGTCAGGATATAACCTGACACCCTGTTGGTCAGGGTGCTGGCAGCAGTCCCATTAAATGGTGGCTGCAGTCCTGTTGGAGTGATGAACGTGATTCTGTCAAGCAGTGATCCTGTAGAAGGGTCTGGTCTTCCTCTGAAGGTCCAGTGGTGGTTCTGGAGCTCTTGTCCTCTGGGAATCCAGCAGGCAAGCTGCTCCTGGTGTTGCAAGGCTCAGCTTATATCCAGGTAGGAATGCTTGGATCCTCCCCCTGGGCGGAGCATCCCACAATGGGATGATGGAATTTGATCAGTCCTGCAGTGACACTCAATGGCCCATTCCCAGAAGATATCTCCCCTGGAGGGCGTTATCAGGGCTGAGTCATGGAAGAGATAAAGAACACTGCCCCACCTGTTGATAGCAGTTGATGAAGATGGGGATTGAAAACATGCATTTGGTTCCATCTTCCATTGCAACCTGAAACAGTGGGGTAATCCCTGCTCGGGGGGTGAACACCACCCCCCTTACCCAAACTGGCTCAGGTGTAAAACCCCCACCCTGGGAAGGCCACACACACAGGGGACAATGTCACACTTGCCCTGCCCCAGGGGAGGTCTCTGTCCCTGTCACTCCCTTGCTCTCCCCCCTTTTCTCTTTCTTTCCATCTCTCTCTCTACCTCACATTTACTGTTCAATAAAATCCACTTTGGATTTGGTCTCGTTAGCACCTTAATTGGGGCAGAGGCATCTCTCTAACAATTTTTCTTAACCAGATTGTGACATTATTTTGGCACAGTGAGTTCAGGGCACTGTTCTCTGACCCCAAGTGCCTTTGACAACAGCATGGTTCCCTCCTCTGAGGAGGTTGTGGTTCTTTCTGGAGGAACTCTTGGAAGCTTGGAAACAGTCCCTCCTTCCTCCTGGAGAATTTATTGGAAAACTGATAGGGAAAATGGCTGTTGTGGGTGGCCAGTGAAAAAGAAAATATTTTGTTGTCCTTCCTTGAAAAGTTTGTTAAAATCACTGGAGGAAAGGGAGCAAATGTTACCAGCGAGACTGACAAGGTTCATTCACCCCAAGGTGAGGAACACAAGGCTGCTGAAAGTCCCACAAGAAGCCCAGCTCAAGTAGCTAAATTCCCAAATAACTCCTGAATTCCCAGGCTTGGGTTCTTTGCCAAATGTGAGAATCATTTTTCTCTTCATCCCTGTCCCCTTTGTGACAGCTACACAGAGCTTCCCTTCCTTTTTTAATAATCTTTATTGGGCCAAATTTCCACTTTTCCTTTTATCGGAACCTGCCAGCAGCTGAGCTGGAGCTGTGCAGGAACCAATGAATCTTGGAATTGCCACATCACTGCTTGGATTGTCAGTTTATTCATGTTTTTGGGGATTTGTTTGCTTTTCATCACAAGTTACTTGTGGGAAGAGCAAATATTCTTCAAAGTGATTTATGCAGAGGTAATTTTGATTTCTGCCAAGTTTATTTTGTCCAGTGCCCAGGGGATGCTCGGGGGGTCTCTGTGCCTCTCACCCAGGGGGGATGCTGGGGGAGGGGCTTGGGGGGGGGCTTGTCCCTGTCCCTGTCACCCCAGGCCATTCCCCAGGGTGTCCCCCTGTCCCTTTCACCCCAGGCCATTCCCCAGGGGGTGTCCCTGTCAGTTCACCCCAGGCCATTCCCCAGGGCTGTCCCTGTCCATTCCTGCCCCAGGCCATTCCCCCCAGACTGTCCCTCTCCCCAGGCCATTTCCCCAGGGTTTCTGTCCCCCAGGCCATTCCCAGGGGGTCTCCATCATTCTCACCCAGGCAATGCCTGGGGTTTCTCCCTCCCTCTCACCCCTGTGCCAGGGGGTGCCGGGGCAGCTTGTCTCTGTCCCCTCAGCCTGGGGGATGCTCGGGGGCTCTCTGTCCCCCTCGCCCTGGGGGATGCTCGGGGGTCTCCATCCCTCTGGCCTCAGGCAATGCCTGTGCAGGGCTGGGCACCAGGGGCTCTTGTGTCCCTCATCTGAGGCTGCTCGGGGCTGGGGGGCTCTCCGACCTTCTCAGCCCTGGGGAGGCCGGGGGTCTCTGTCCCTCTCAGCCCTGCTGTGACCCCACCCAAACATCATCGGGCTCAGAGGGACAAGAGACCCCCAAACCCCCAAAAGGGCTGAACCTGGGATTTGGTTTGGGGCTGAGGATTTAGGAAGGGGCTGGAATTGGGGCTGGGCTTGGAGTTGGGGCTGAGATTTGGATTAGAGCTGGGATTGGGGTTAAGGCTGGACATGGGATTGGCTTTAGGGCTGGGGTTGGGATTGGGTCTGGGGCTAGACCTGGGTCTGGCACTGGGATGGGATTAAATACAGAACTGTGAGTGTGTCTAAACATGGAGTGAGATTGAGACCAGGATCAGGGTCAGGTTTGGGACTGAGCTCACCCAGGGTGGGACTGGGGGGGATGTCACTGGTGGGATGGTTTGGGGAAAATCCTGGTTTTGGGAAAAACAACTTGTGAATGCCTTTGGTTGGGGATTCCTCCCACCCAAGTCCATTTCTAGAAGTCACCTGATGTCCAAAAATCAAGAGATTGAATAAAAAAACCACCAGGAGTTTCCCATTTCCAGTCTCATCCCTCTGGGGTTCTGGTGTCCCCCATCTCAGGGCTGCTGGGGATCCCATGGGTCCTGGGGATCCCCCCCTCCCAGGGGTCCTGCTTAGGGATTTGGGGTATTTTTGGGGTCCCAGGGTCCCCCTCTCCAGCCTCCCCCCAATCCAGCCACTTGGGGCCCCCCTTCTTTCCACCACCCTGTCCTGGTTTACCCAAATTTGGTTGAAAAAACCCTAAAAAGGGTTTCCCCTAGAAGCCCAGATTCAATTCCAGCCCCTTCCCCAGCTGATTCAGGAAAATATTTCCTTGGGAAAAGTGGAAAAAACCTGTTTATTTAACAGGCAAAGCATTCACCCACAAAATTTGAACAATATTAAACAATAAAACCTCCTGCTGCTCCAAAATAGATGACAAACTCAAAAAGTCCCCCTTGGGCTGTAGAAGGTCAGAGCCCCCTCAGTGTCTCAGTCTCTCATCAGTCTCTTATCAGTCTCTTTTCAGTCCCTCCAGTCAGCTGGAAATGCCAGGCCCAGGCCCAGCCCAGGTGGGCCACAGGTGGGAGCTGCCGGTGGTGTTCTGGGTGTTCAGTGCAGAGCAGGTTTAAACAGCTCCAAAGAAAGGGAAAAACCACAGTCCAGGGAACTTCTCTGCCTCAGAGAGCTGAAAACTAACTAAAAGCAAAGGAGAGCTCTGTGCTGTCTGTCTGGTCCTGTCTGTCCAGGAGCCTGGGGAATGTGGAGGAGTGAGTGCAGTGTCTGAAAACAAACTGCAGCTTCTTCTTCCTCCCCTCCCCTGGGCTCTCAGAACCGGCCTTAAAGGTGCAGAACTCATTTCTGGGCTAAACGGACCGATGGGGGTACGAGCATCATGAAGTCACCCCAGGACACGGCCCTGTCAGGGTCAGGGGTCCCGTCCCCGCCTCATCTCCGGGCTGCCGGGGTCCCCAGCTGAAGAATATCGCCCCTTCCCCCCCAAGTAACTTGTGGGGTCCCCCGTTCCACAGCCCCGGCTCTCACGGGGATCCCCAAAACCAATGTCCCCCCCTGTCGGTACCGGGCCATCCCCACGTGGAGCCCCCGGGACCCCCCCCGAGGGGCGATCGCAGAGCTCCTGTCCCCCGAAAAAAGCTCCTCTGAGGGAGCCCGGAAGGGACGGGGCTCGAGTCCGGGATCTGATTCTCGAACACTCTCAAAAAATCCTCCCGGAGAGCCCTGGCTGGAGTTATTTGGGAATTTAGCTACTTGAGCTGGGCTTCTTGTGGGACTTTCAGCAGCCTTGTGTTCCTCACCTTGGGGTGAATGAACTTTGTCAGTCTTGCTGGTAACATTTGCTCCCTCTCCTCCAGTGATTTTAACAAACTTTTCAAGGAAGGACAACAAAATATTTTTTTTTTCACTGGCCACCCACAACAGCCATTTTCCTCATCAGTTCTCCCATAAGTTCCCCAGGAGGAAGGAGGGACTGTGTCCAAGTTTCCAAGAGTTCTTCCAGAAAAAACCACAACCTCCTCAGTGGAGGGAACCATGCTGTTGTCAAAGGCACTTGGGGTCAGAGAACAGTGCCCTGAACTCACTGTGCCAAAAATAATGTCACAGTCTGGTTAAGAAAATTGTTAGAGAGATGCCTCTGCCCCAGTTAAGGTGCTAATGAGACCAAATCCAAAGTGGATTTTTTATTGAACAGTAAATGTGAGGTAGAGAGAGAGATGGAAAGAAAGAGAAAAGGGGGGGAGAGCAAGGGAGTGACAGGGACAGAGACCTCCCCTGGGGCAGGGCAAGTGTGACATTGTCCCCTGTGTGTGTGGCCTTCCCAGGGTGGGGGTTTTACACCTGAGCCAGTTTGGGTAAGGGGGGTGGTGTTCACCCCCCGAGCAGGGATTACCCCACTGTTTCAGGTTGCAATGGAAGATGGAACCAAATGCATGTTTTCAATCCCCATCTTCATCAACTGCTATCAACAGGTGGGGCAGTGTTCTTTATCTCTTCCATGACTCAGCCTGATAACGCCCTCCAGGGGAGATATCTTCTGGGAATGGGCCATTGAGTGTCACTGCAGGACTGATCAAATTCCATCATCCCATTGTGGGATGCTCCGCCCAGGGGGAGGATCCAAGCATTCCTACCTGGATATAAGCTGAGCCTTGCAACACCAGGAGCAGCTTGCCTGCTGGATTCCCAGAGGACAAGAGCTCCAGAACCACCACTGGACCTTCAGAGGAAGACCAGACCCTTCTACAGGATCACTGCTTGGACAGAATCACGTTCATCACTCCAACAGGACTGCAGCCACCATTTAATGGGACTGCTGCCACCACCCTGACCAACAGGGTGTCAGGTTATATCCTGACTCTGTCAGTTTAAGGCAGTGTTTCTGTATCATTGCCTTGATCTTCATTTTCTTATTAAATTGTAATTCTGACTTAGACTCTCCCCAGGTTTGCCTTCAAACCAGTACAAAAGACACAACAATGTGCTCACCCTTTTTTTTCTTCCCAAAACAGGATTTCCCATTCCCAAATCTTGATTGGATGGATGGAGGAGGATGGGCTGCAAGGAAGAGGAAGCAGCCCCCTGGGACACCCAGGCAGGTGAGGAGGAAGTCAGTGCCCCTTTTCCCCCCTCTCTCCTGCTCCATCTCCCAGCCCAGCACGGCCCCCGGCTGCAGGACAACCCTGCTGCCAACCCCGTCCTGCTGGGGATGCACTGGGGGATCTCCTTCCCCTTCCCTCTGGCACGGAGGCAAATCCCATCCTCTCCTTGTCCTTCCTCCCCCAGACAAGGAGCTGAGGATGGAGACCAGGGAGGACAAATCTCCTTGGCAGAACCTCATGGAAGAGGCAGTTTTGAGTGACTCCAAAGTGCAGAATTCCAATGGGGAGGAAAATTCCCAGAGATCCCACAGGAGGAGGGGCTCCAAACCCAGCCCAGGGTGCTCTGAGGAGGAAAGACCCACCCTGAGCCAGGAAGGTGGACAGAGCTTCAGCCAGAGCTCAGAGCTGGTGGCCCAGGAGCAGCTTCATGATGGGGAGAAGCCCCACAAGTGCTTGGAGTGTGGGAAGAGCTTCAGGCAGAGCAGTGCCCTGATCAGCCACCAGATGATCCACACTGGGGAATGGCCCCTACGAGTGTGGGGGAGTGTGGGAAGGGCTTCAGCTGCAGCTCTGCCCTTGTCATCCACCAATGCATCCACACTGGGGAGAGGCCCCATGAGTGTCCCCAGTGTGGGAAGAGGTTTTGGACCAGCTCCCAGTCTCCTCCAGCACCAGCAGATTCACACAGAGGAGAGGCCCTTCCACTGCCCTGAGTGCGGGAAGGGCTTCAAGAAAAATCCCACCCTCATCACCCACCAGCGCATCCACACTGGGGAGAGGCCCTACGAGTGCCCAATATGTGGGAAGAGGTTTCAGACCAGCTCAAATCTCCCTCCTGCATGAGCGGATTCACACGGAGATGAGAGGCCCTTCCGCTGCCCTGACTGTGGGAAGGGCTTCAAGCAAAAGTCCACCCTCATCAGGCACCAGCACATCCACACTGGGAGAGGCCCTACGAGTGCCCCAGTGTGGGAAGAGTTTCACCCAGAGCTCTGACTTGACCAGACACCAACGGAGCCACCAGTAAGGGAAGCCCTGCAAATGCCCCAAACTGCAGGAAGAGCTTCATGCCCAGCTCCAGCTTCATCCCCATTGGAGAATCCCACATTGGGAAGAGCCCTGGTGATCCATTTTCCCTGTGATCCATGCTGGGAAGACACCTGTCAGTTTTTTCCTGCCCCTGCCAATGACATGATGTGGGATTGAAGAACATGAGGGTCTGGCCATGGCCCTGTCATTACATTCACTCCCACCTCAGGTCATTGCCAGGGGCAGGAAGGGGACTCTCTCTCTCCCCCTGAGGAGAAGGGTGTCCTTTCCAGGCAGGGGAAATTGTGGCCAGGAAGACCCAGTGAGTTGTGTTGTAGTTTTCCCTGTAAACAGTTTTATTTATCCCTTCTGTTATCAATATTGTTTCTGTTCCTGTTTGTTCCTTATCTCGTTGCTGTTCCCAATAAATTGTTCTTATCCCAGCCCGGGATCTTTGCCTTTTGTGCTTTCCATGGGAGGGGGGAGGGCAGAGGGGGCAGCGTGGTTTTAGCGGGAGCAGGAAATTGGGGAATCCCATTCCTGAAGCCCGGCCCGTGGAAACCGAGCATCCCAGCTGGTGCCAGCCCTGGTGGCCATGGCAACAGCCTTGGGAGCGGGTCCCTGGCTGGGGCTGTGGGAACCTCTTCCCTCTGGTGCCCAGGGACAGGAGTGGAGGGAACGGCTGCAGCTGAGTCGGGGCAGGCTCAGCTTGGATGTCAGGAAAAGGTTTTTGCCCAGAGGCTGCTGGGGCCCTGCCCAGGCTCCCCAGGGAAGGCTCCCAGCTCCAGGGCTCTCTGAGCTCCAGCAGCGTTTGGACAGCGCTGCCAGGCCCAGGCTGGCATTGTTGGGCTGTCCTGTGCAGGGCCAGCAGTTGGACTGGAGGATCCTGATGGGTCCCTCCCAGCTCAGCCAATTCTGTGCTTCTGGGATCCCATGAGCCTGGGGATGGGGCTGCCAATGGTTGCCATGGCAACGGGCTCTGGCTGCAGGCCTGAGCTGGTGTCCATGGCAACCACCCCTGGCATGGGGTCTCCCAAGGGACTGGCATAGGGGCTGACTGACTGACCATAGCAACAGGGGCTGGTGATGGTTGCCATGGAAACTGACCATAGCAACAGGGTCCTGGTGATGGTTGCCATGGAAACTGACCATAGCAACAGGGGCTGGTGATGGTTGCCTGCTAAGGATCAGATTTGTCACAGGCCCTCAGAGGGGTTCCATGGGGACTTTCCAAGAGTCTCCAGGCTGTTCCAGAGCTGGAATGTCACAGGCACAGACAGGGGCTCCATGGAGACCTCCCAGGGCTTTCTGGGCATGGTAAAGAGCCCTGTGGTCAGAGGCAGTCACAGCCATTCCATGGTGACATCCCAGGGCACCTTGGGCTGCAAAGGCACCGATCTGTCACAGGCACTCACGGGGGCTCCACGGTGACATCCCAGGAGTGCCCAGGCTGCCAAAGAGCCGGGATGTCCCAGACACTCACAGGGGTTCCTGTCATGGGCACAGTGGGAGCTTCAGGCAAAAGCTTTATTTCTTTATTGGAGAAACTCCTGCTGAGTCATGAGGTGGAGAAATGACACCCAGCAGCCACCATGGATCCTCAAACCCCTGCAGGACCCCTAGACTTCTAAAATTCCTTCTAAGAGAGGAGACTGGGAGCAGGCTGGATCCAATCCCAGCCCCAGACTTTGTCAAAGGTGTAAAAGATTGGACAGGTGGAATTGAACTTTAAACCAATTTGTCCCACAGGATTAATGATGGAATACCAGATAAATTTATATAAATATGGCTCTGATTGATTCTGATCATGATTAGACAGAAAGATCTTAACCAGAGTTATTTACTCCACAGTTCAGGAGCTATAACAATTATTAGAATATAGTGCTCTAGGCAGCAATTTTGAAGTCAGCAGGGCCTTGCTGGAGTTGCTGGAGCCCATTGCAGGCAGAGCCTCCTGCTCCAGCAGGAACTGCCTTTCCTGTGCCATCAGCAGGGCAGGTCCCGCTGCAGGAACAGCCCCAGGCCAGCCCCAGCACAGGGAAGGCCTCGGGCACAAGGGCAGAGTGCCGTGCTGGGAGCTGTGCCAGGGACAGCCTGAGGCACCAAAGGCACCTTGGCAGCAGCAGCTGCTTGCAGGCCATGGCCAGAAGCCTCCCTTGGCAGCCCGGCCTGGTGGCCACCACTGCAGAGCTGCTGCCTCAGGGCTCATTCCTGGCTGGGCTCTGAAAAGCCACTGCTGCTCCAGGAGCCTGACTGGGAAGCCACTGGCCCCAGCACCTCGGGGACAAGATATTAATGACAAAACTCTTCATGCCAGCAGAGCCAAGGCAGGGGCAGAGGAAAGGGCAGAGCCAGGCCCAGGGGACAGGGCTGCCATGGTGATGGCTGTGAGGTCACTGCCCCTGCAGCAGCCTGGCTGCCCTCAGCAGACATTCTGGCCAGAAGCGTTGTGAGGGCACCCAGCACATCAGAGAACCCACACTACAGGAATTCTGTCACTGGGGATGAGAGGGTTTCACTGGGTCAGGCTGCACAAAGCTCCTGATCTTGGACAATTCCTGGGATGGGGAATCCACTTCTCTGGAAAAACAGCTGCAGTTTTGTGCCACTTTCATAATTGTAAAATATTTCCTCTTTCTAACAAATGTAAATCCACCCTCATTCAGTTTAGAGATATTGACCCTTGTTCTGTCACTGCAAGATTTGGGAGAAAATAACTTTGACCACTATTTTTCCATTTTCACAGACCTTGGAGAGGACCCAAAATCTCCCAAGATGGGGTTTGGAGGCCTCATCACAAAACCAGCAGGGAGAGTCTGCAGGCTCTGGGCTCAGTGGTGTGGAGACTGAGGACAGAACAGGAATAGCCTGGGAGGGATGGAAGGGTGGTGTCAGAGAGGCTGGAGCTTTTCTTCATAGTGGGAATGAGCCTGAAGAAGACATAATAGCACCAAGGGCAGCTGGGGAGGCCCAGAGTGGACACCAGGAGAAAGGAATTTCCCTGCCAGGGCAGGGCTGTGGTGCAGCACGTCCCCCAGCAGGAGCCTGGAGCAGCCCAAGGCTTTGTGTGGGCAGGCAGAGGCAGGCAGGAGGCAGAGCTGTCAGCAAAGGAAGGGGCCAGCCAGGTGGGGCAGCCGGGGGATGCCGACAGCCTGCAGGGACAGAGGCGCAGGTTTGCTCAGCACCAGAGACACCTTTGCCTTGCTTGTCCCCACCTGTCATCACTGCCACCAGTGTTCTGCTCTACCTGGAACCTGGGGACACTTTCTCAGTCCTGTCCCTCACAGAGATCCATTTAAAGTATGAGAAACTTCAGTGTTTCAATCTCTTTTTGAGTCCTTGAGAAGTTCTTTGAGCACACTCTGAGGGACTGAGTCTGATGCAAAGAGCACCAAAGCCCCAGAGGGTCATTAAAGTCCTGGTGCTGTGTCTGTGCTGCTGAGCTGGGCCGGGCTCCTGGCCCAGAGGCAGCTCCCTGGCAAGGGCAGCGCTGCAGAGAGACAGCTCTGGCCAGGAGCAGCTCCTGTGCACAGCCCAGCAGGGCTGGGGCACTGCCAGGGCCCCTCAGGGACACCAGCAGGGCACAGACAGAGCTCACAGGGGCTCAGCACTGCCAGGGGCTGTGGCATGTCCCAGAGGGGGCTGTGTCACAGCAGCACCTCTGTGGCTGTGTCATAGAGGCACAGAGCAGCTGGGATGTCAGCAAGGGGCTGTGTGACAGCACAGAGTGGGCTGTGTGAGGTCACAGGTTGGGCTGTGACATCACAGAGTTTGTTGTGTGAGGTCACTGAGCAGCTACAGCATCACAGAGGGGATTCTGTGACATCACAGAGCAGGCTGTGACATCATGGCATGGCTGTATGACATCATGGAGCAGGCTGTGAGGTCAAAGTGTGTGCTGTGACATTACAGAGTGGCAGTATGACATCACAGAGAGGGTTTTGTGACATCACTGAGGGGGTTGTGACATCACACAGCTGGCTGTGACATCACAGAGTAGGGTGTGAGGCCATAGAGCAGATCCTGCCATCATAGAGGGTGGCTCTGTGACATCAGAGAGTGGGTTGTGACATCACTGGCTGGCTGTGTAACATCATAGAGCAGGTTGTGACATCAGAGAATAAACTGTGAAATCATAGGGTGACTTTGTGACATCACAGAGCAGCTGTATCTCATTAGGGTGACATCTCAGAGGCATCACAGATCACACAGGGCTGTGTGACATCATCAGGGGTGACATGCTGTGTGACATCATAGAGTTGGCTCTGTGACATGGCTCTGTGACATCACAGGGCTGTGTGACATCACAGGGGCTGTGTGACATCACAGGGGTCTGTGCACATGTGTGACATCACAGGGCTGTGTGACATCACAGGGGCTGTGTGACATCACAGGGGCTGTGTGACATCCCAGGGGCTGTGTGACATCCCAGGGGCTGTGTGAGGTCACTGGGGAGGTCACTCTGCCCCGGCCCCCCTCACAGTTCCCCCAGAGCAGTCCAACCCTGCTCGTGCACAGCGGGTCCCCTGTCCCCCCGGGTCCCCCCGCCCCGGCCCCCCGCAGCCTCCCCCAGAGGATGTTCCACGAGATCGACCCCAGAGCCTGACACGGGGACGGGGGGCCGGGGCCTGGGGGGGTGGCACAGGGGACAGGGACCCCCGGCAGCGCCCCCCGTGTCCCCCAGGGCCAGAGCCTGGGCCAGGGCTCCTTCACCCCTGTTACCAACGAGGCCTTGAGAGCGCTGAAAAAATCCCCAGCAAGGGATCAGCAAAAACCAGATTGAATATTAAGGGACAGCAGCACAAAGTTCCTTGGCAAGAGTCACTCTGCTCCTGACTGGACACTTCAGGCACACCAAGGAAACAAAGCAACAACAAAACCAAACCAAATCCAGGCAATCAAACCAGAAATGAACTGAGAACTGTCCCTGTGTGTGTGTGTGACACAAGGACAGTGAGGGCAAGGATAAAAGGAATATGGCCCAAAAGCTTAACAGAGCTCAAACTTAACAGGACTTAACTTATACCTTAACCTTAACTGATACCTTCAACTTCACAATTTAGCAAAAGAACAGCACTTAACAGTATTTAACCTAACTTATAACCTATGACTTAATGATTTAACAGTGGAATAACACTAAACAATATTCAACTTAGCTTATAACTTATATTAAATTAACAACTTAGCAAAAGAACAACTCTTAGCAGCATTTAACTTAACTTAGACCTCATGACCTAACCTCACTTACAGGCCTGACTGACTCAGCTATCCAAGGCACTCAAACCCCTCAGAGAGCAGCATTTCTGCCACATTTCCCCAGCACAGGCACTCCTGTGTGCACACAGACACACAGAGTCAGTGCAAGGCACCTGTGAGAAATTCCCCTGAGGGCAGGAAATGCTCCCTGTGGATCCTTTGGCATCTCCCCAGCGGGTGAAGGGCTGAGCCTGGAGGAGTGGGGGGGACCGCCCAGGCTCCGTCGTTGTTGGGGATCCCCGAGTGCAGCAAACGGGAGAGTTCCCGGCTGGGAGAGGCCCCACTCAGAGGGAGTGGCTGGCCCAGGAGAGCTCCAAGGGCTCCTTTTGGGCGCTGTTTGCAGGGCCCCAAGAGAGGGGCTTCAGTCCCAGCAATGGTTCATCCTGGCCGCACTTGGCACCAACAGCTTTCTTTGGCAGTGTGAGAACAGGGATGTTGTGCCACTGAGGGAACAAAACCAGTTCCCAGGGCTGCTCCTACAGAAAGCAGGAGCTGGTTGGGCAGCAGCAGTGCCTGGAGCAGACAGTGTTTGTGATGAGCTGCAGAGGAGCTGAGCCCAGGGGCTGTTGGCCAAGGCCGAGCCCCAAGGAGCATTTCTCAGCTGGCAGGGCGGCCTGAGAAGGGGGGGAATGCAGCAGCACAGGGCCCATGGAACCAAGGGACCATTGTGACACTGTGGGGCCCTGTGAGGGACATTGTGACACTGGGACCAGGGACCATTGTGACACTGTGGGCCCTGTGGGACCATTGGGGGGCCATTGAACCAAGGGACACTGTGGGGCCTGCCTCATGGAACGGGATGGTTGTGACACTGTGGGCCTCATGGAACCAAGGGGACCATTGTGACACTTTGGGGTGTCATGGAACCAAGGGGTCATTGTGACACAGTGAGACCCCCTGGTCTCAGTGGTGCCAAAAGTCCATTGTGACATTTCAAGGCCTCATGGAACCATGGAGACACCATTAGGACACTTTGGGGCCTCATGGAACCAAGGGGCCATTGTGACACTGGGGACTCATGGGATCATGGAGACCATTGTGACACTATGAGGCCCCATGGAATAAGCAAAGCATTGTGACACTGTGAGGCCTCATGGAACCAGTGAGACCATTGTGACCCTGGGGGTCCCCACAGAACCAAGAGGACCATTGTGATACTGTGGGGCCTCATGAAACCAAGAGGCCTTTTGTGACACTGCAGGGCTGCATGGAACCAAAGGTCCAGGGTGACACAGGGGGCCTCCTGTCATCAATGGTCCATTGTGACACTGTGGAGCCAAAGGAGACCATTGTGACACTGCAAACCCCCAGGGTCCAAAGGTCCATTGTGACATTGCAGGGCCTCATGGAATCAGTGGTCCATTGTGACATTGTGGGGCCTGGGGAACCACGGAGACCATTGTGACACTGCAAGGCCTCATGGAAGGACCATTGGGACCATTGTGGGACACTGAAGGGCCATTGCAACACTGTAAAACCCAATTGAAACAAGGGGCCATTGTGACACTGCTGGACCCCCTGGAATCAAGGCACCATTATGACACTGTGGGGGCCCCATGGGTCCAAAACACCATTGTGACACTATGGGGCACCATAAAACCAAGGGAACATGGAACAGGTCTGGCTGGTTTGGCCTCCCAGGGACCACCTGACTGGTCCAGCTGACCTTGGCATGTTGAGGGTCACTTCTCATCTGCTGCTGAAACACTGGGGCTCTGTGCTTTCCTTCCTATGGAAAAGAACTCTCCTTCTCCTCCAGGCACCCATGGCCAGAACTGGGATTTCACCTCCAAATTTCCTTATATCCAGGGATTGTTCCCATAGGAATATTGCCAGGACAAGTCTGGCTGGCAATGGTTTCACAAGGGTCACCTCTCATCTGTCCCCAAAACCCTGGGGAAGGCTCTGTGCTTTCCTTCCTATAGAAAAAAGAACTGTCCTGCTTCTCCAGGTGCCCATGGCTGAGATTGGGGTTCCACCTCCAAAATTCCCTAAATCCAAAGACTGCTCCCAGACAAAATCTGCCATTCCTGACAAGTCTGGCTGGCCTTGGCCTAGTGAGGCTCTCACCTGCCTTCCAAACACTGGGGCTCTGTGCTTTCCTTCCTATGGAAAAGAACTGTCCTTCTTGTCCAGGTGCCCATGGCCAGAATTGGGATTTCCACCTCCAACATTGCCTGTTGTGACAGACTGGAGGAGATTGTTGGCTCAAAACATTTCATGTGTGGGGGAGGAAGGGGCAGGTCCAGCCTTGCCCTGCCCTGGAACCCCAGCCCTGCCCTGCCCTGGAACCCCAATCCCCCAGAGCCTCTATCCCAGCCCAGCAGTGGCTGCCAGTCCCTGGCACAGCACAGGCAATGCTCCACAGCCACCTCTGCAGCCCCAGCCCAGCTCCTGAGGGACCAAATGAGCCCAAGTCCCACCTGGGGGAAGGGCCCAGGGAGACCAAGGGGTATTGAAGGCTGAGCACAAGGCAAGCACACATCTTGACCCTACCTCCTCTTGGAATTTCCATCTGAACACTGCTGGAATCCAGGAGTTGGTAGCTGTGTGTGTGCTTCTCTGTATCTTTTCTTTCTTTCTGTGTCTTCTTCTTCTGTTTCTGTGCTCCTGCAAATTTTGATTAACATTAAATTGAACAGGCTTAGAGTTTTGTGAAGTTGAATGGGCCAAGTCAATGCTTTGAGAAGTGTTTTTTGTTGATTGAATGTCTGTCATAGTTTGACATGAGAAGAATTTTAAAAAGTAATACAAAACTTTTTGTGTAACTGACAATCTGTTAAACCACTAAGATACTGAACACGCCTCTGTGAAACACAAATGTTAAAGATGAAAAAACCCAGGAACCTCCTCTTTCTTTTCCAGTCAACAAAGAAACGGGCTCCACAGTGGGCCCCAGGCCCTGGCCCCATCTCTCAAACCAAACCAAACCAAACCAAACCAAACCAAACCAAACCAAACCAAACCAAACCAAACCAAACCAAACCAAACCAAACCAAACCAAACCATGGGCCGTGGGTTCATAAAAAATTTTAAACAGAAAAAAAACAATCCAGCACCCCCAAGAGAAGATCTCTATCCCCAAAGATAAAAATAATTTTAAAAAGTAAATAATAAAAAACTTTTACCTTTAAGGAATTAATCTTTAAAACAATACCCCATAAGTCAACATGGCCCATCAACAAGCTGTAAAAAAGCTTGTAGCAATAAAAACAACCTCACAATAACAAAGTTCCCCAGACAACTGTTATCCATGACAAAATTAAAACCCCAAAAAACCTTGTTTTCCTCTTGTAAAAAAATCTCCATAACCATAACAAGAAAAACTTCTCTACCTAAGTAAACTAAAAAAGGACTAGTGTAGAAATAGTAAACTAACTAGAAATTTTAAGTTTAGTTTCTTTACATTGTCAAAAAAAAAAGTTGTGAGAAAAAAAAGTGAACTAAAGAATTTATTTTAATTCTTACTACCTTTGTTCTTTTATTTGCCTTTAAAAAATTTTTTCTTTATACCATTTTAAAATTTTAAGCCTACTTTTAATTTTATCATAATCCTATCTCACAACAAAAAAAGTACATAAATAATTAACTGACACTAAAACACACCACACTCATCAATCCATTAATTAGGACATCCCAAGATTAGAAAAACCTTAAATTAACAAACCAAAACCACTACAATGTCATAAAAAACCTTTTGCCAAAGTTTCTCTGATTTTCTGAAGTTCCCAGTAAAGGCTGTTTGGTTGTTTTGAGCTCCTGAGAATCTCTTGTTGGTATTTCTCCAGTGAGTCCAACTCAGAGGACACAAACAATTGTAATTCCTTTTAAATGTCTCCTTGAGAGAGTTGTTTGGGGATGGGAGTCAGGGCTTGTGTGTCCTG
>NW_022148260.1:0-31188 GCF_901933205.1 Camarhynchus parvulus
AACAAAACTCACCAGCCCCGGTCCTTGATGGCAGATTGTGGGACTCCGTTGGCACTATCAAACCAGCCCGAGTTGGCACTGGTGCAGCTTGGGTCTGGGGAGGCATCCCTGCGGGCGGTTTTTCAGGAGCCAGCCGGCCACTCCGGGCACATGGCCCCAAACATAAACAACGGGCCTTTCCCTCTGAAACAAAACTCACCAGCCCCGGTCCTTGGTGGCGGATTGTGGGACTCCGTTGGCACTATCAAACCAGCCCGAGTTGGCACTGGTGCCAGCTTGGGTCTGGGAGGCATCCTGCGTATCGCGGATTTTCAGGAGCCAGCCGGCCACTCCGGGGCACAGGCCCCAAACATAAACAACGGGCCTTTCCCTCTGAAACAAAACTCACCAGCCCCGGTCCTTGATGGCAGATTGTGGGACTCCGTTGGCACTATCAAACCAGCCCGAGTTGGCACTGGTGCCAGCTTGGGTCTGGGAGGCATCCTGCGTATCGCGGATTTTCAGGAGCCAGCCGGCCACTCCGGGCCTATGGCCCCAAACAAAACAACGGGCCTTTCCCTCTGAAACAAAACTCACCAGCCCCGGTCCTTGATGGGCGATTGTGGGACTCCGTTGGCACTATCAAACCAGCCCGAGTTGGCACTGGTGCCAGCTTGGGTCTGGGAGGCATCCTGCGTATCGGATTTTCAGGAGCCAGCCCGCCACTCGGGCCTATGGCCCCAAACATAAACAACGGGCCTTTCCCTCTGAAACAAAACTCACCAGCCCGGTCCTTGATGGCAGATTGTGGGACTCCGTTGGCACTATCAAACCAGCCCGAGTTGGCACTGGCCAGCTTGGGTCTGGGAGGCATCCTGCGTATCGCGGATTTTTCAGGAGCCAACCCGGCCACTCCGGGGCACATGGCCCCAAACATAAACAACGGGCCTTTCCCTCTGAAACAAAACTCACCAGCCCGGTCCTTGATGGCAGATTGTGGGACTCCGTTGGCACTATCAAACCAGCCCGAGTTGGCACTGGTGCCAGCTTGGGTCTGGGAGGCATCCTGCGTATCGCGGATTTTCAGGAGCCACCCGGCCACTCGGGCCTATGGCCCCAAACATAAACAACGGGCCTTTCCCTCTGAAACAAAACTCACCAGCCCCGGTCCTTGATGGCAGATTGTGGGACTCCGTTGGCACTATCAAACCAGCCCGAGTTGGCACTGGTGCCAGCTTGGGTCTGGGGAGGCATCCTGCGTATCGCGGATTTTCAGGAGCCAGCCCGGCCACTCCGGGGCCATGGCCCCAAACATAAACAACGGGCCTTTCCCTCTGAAACAAAACTCACCAGCCCCGGTCCTTGGTGGCAGATTGTGGGACTCCGTTGGCACTATCAAACCAGCCCGAGTTGGCACTGGTGCCAGCCAGCAGGTCTGGGAGGCATCCTGCGTATCGCGGATTTTCAGGAGCCAACCCGGCCACTCGGGCCTATGGCCCCAAACATAAACAACGGGCCTTTCCCTCTGAAACAAAACTCACCAGCCCCGGTCCTTGATGGCAGATTGTGGGACTCCGTTGGCACTATCAAACCAGCCCGAGTTGGCACTGGTGCCAGCTTGGGTCTGGGGGGCATCCTGCGTATCGCGGATTTTCAGGAGCCAACCCGGCCACTCGGGGCCTATGGCCCCAAACATAAACAACGGGCCTTTCCCTCTGAAACAAAACTCACCAGCCCCGGTCCTTGATGGCAGATTGTGGGACTCCGTTGGCACTATCAAACCAGCCGAGATGGCACTGGTGCCAGCTTGGGTCTGGGAGGCATCCTGCGTATCAGCGGATTTTCAGGAGCCAACCCGGCCACTCGGGCCTATGGCCCCAAACATAAACAACGGGCCTTTCCCTCTGAAACAAAACTCACCAGCCCCGGTCCTTGATGGCAGATTTGGGACTCCGTTGGCACTATCAAACCAGCCCGAGTTGGCACTGGTGCCAGCTTGGGTCTGGGAGGCATCCTGCGTATCGCGGATTTTCAGGAGCCAACCCGGCCACTCGGGCCTATGGCCCCAAACATAAACAACGGGCCTTTCCCTCTGAAACAAAACTCACCAGCCCGGTCCTTGATGGCAGATTGTGGGACTCCGTTGGCACTATCAAACCAGCCCGAGTTGGCACTGGTGCCAGCTTGGGTCTGGGAGGCATCCTGCGTATCGCGATTTTTCAGGAGCCAACCCGGCCACTCCGGGCCACAGGGCCCCAAACATAAACAACGGGCCTTTCCCTCTGAAACAAAACTCACCAGCCCCGGTCCTTGGTGGCAGATTGTGGGACTCCGTTGGCACTATCAAACCAGCCCGAGTTGGCACTGGTGCCAGCTTGGGTCTGGGAGGCATCCTGCGTATCGCGGATTTTCAGGAGCCAACCCGGCCACTCCGGGCCTATGGCCCCAAACATAAACAACGGGCCTTTCCCTCTGAAACAAAACTCACCAGCCCCGGTCCTTGATGGCAGATTGTGGGACTCCGTTGGCACTATCAAACCAGCCCGAGTTGGCACTGGTGCCAGCTTGGGTCTGGGAGGCATCCTGCGTATCGCGGATTTTCAGGAGCCAACCCGGCCACTCCGGGGCATGGCCCCAAACATAAACAACGGGCCTTTCCCTCTGAAACAAAACTCACCAGCCCCGGTCCTTGATGGCAGATTGTGGGACTCCGTTGGCACTATCAAACCAGCCCGAGTTGGCACTGGTGCCAGCTTGGGTCTGGGAGGCATCCTGCGTATCAGCGGATTTTTCAGGAGCCAGCCCGGCCACTCGGGCCTATGGCCCCAAACATAAACAACGGGCCTTTCCCTCTGAAACAAAACTCACCAGCCCCGGTCCTTGATGGCAGATTGTGGGACTCCGTTGGCACTATCAAACCAGCCCGAGTTGGCACTGGTGCCAGCTTGGGTCTGGGAGGCATCCTGCGTATCGCGGATTTTTCAGGAGCCAACCCGGCCACTCCGGGCCTATGGCCCCAAACATAAACAACGGGCCTTTCCCTCTGAAACAAAACTCACCAGCCCCGGTCCTTGATGGCAGATTGTGGGACTCCGTTGGCACTATCAAACCAGCCCGAGTTGGCACTGGTGCCAGCTTGGGTCTGGGAGGCATCCTGCGTATCGCGGATTTTTCAGGAGCCAACCCGGCCACTCGGGCCTATGGCCCCAAACATAAACAACGGGCCTTTCCCTCTGAAACAAAACTCACCAGCCCCGGTCCTTGATGGCAGATTGTGGGACTCCGTTGGCACTATCAAACCAGCCCGAGTTGGCACTGGTGCCAGCTTGGGTCTGGGAGGGCATCCTGCGTATATCAGCGGATTTTCAGGAGCCAACCCGGCCACTCGGGCCTATGGCCCCAAACATAAACAACGGGCCTTTCCCTCTGAAACAAAACTCACCAGCCCCGGTCCTTGGTGGCAGATTGTGGGACTCCGTTGGCACTATCAAACCAGCCCGAGTTGGCACTGGTGCCAGCTTGGGTCTGGGGGAGGCATCCTGCGTATCGCGGATTTTCAGGAGCCAACCCGGCCACTCGGGCCTATGGCCCCAAACATAAACAACGGGCCTTTCCCTCTGAAACAAAACTCACCAGCCCCGGTCCTTGGTGGCGATTGTGGGACTCCGTTGGCACTATCAAACCAGCCCGAGTTGGCACTGGTGCCAGCTTGGGTCTGGGAGGCATCCTGCGTATCGCGGATTTTCAGGAGCCAACCCGGCCACTCTCGGGCCACAGGGCCCCAAACATAAACAACGGGCCTTTCCCTCTGAAACAAAACTCACCAGCCCCGGTCCTTTGTGGCAGATTGTGGGACTCCGTTGGCACTATCAAACCAGCCCGAGTTGGCACTGGTGCCAGCTTGGGTCTGGGAGGCATCCTGCGTATCGCGATTTTTCAGGAGCCAACCCGGCCACTCGGGCCTATGGCCCCAAACATAAACAACGGGCCTTTCCCTCTGAAACAAAACTCACCAGCCCCGGTCCTTGATGTGGCGATTGTGGGACTCCGTTGGCACTATCAAACCAGCCCGAGTTGGCACTGGTGCCAGCTTGGGTCTGGGAGGCATCCTGCGTATCAGCGGATTTTCAGGAGCCAACCCGGCCACTCGGGCCTATGGCCCCAAACATAAACAACGGGCCTTTCCCTCTGAAACAAAACTCACCAGCCCGGTCCTTGGTGGCAGATTGTGGGACTCCGTTGGCACTATCAAACCAGCCCGAGTTGGCACTGGTGCCAGCTTGGGTCTGGGAGGCATCCTGCGTATCAGCGGATTTTTCAGGAGCCACCCCGGCCACTCGGGCCTATGGCCCCAAACATAAACAACGGGCCTTTCCCTCTGAAACAAAACTCACCAGCCCGGTCCTTGATGGCAGATTGTGGGACTCCGTTGGCACTATCAAACCAGCCCGAGTTGGCACTGGTGCCAGCTTGGGTCTGGGAGGCATCCTGCGTATCGCGGATTTTTCAGGAGCCAACCCGGCCACTCGGGCCTATGGCCCCAAACATAAACAACGGGCCTTTCCCTCTGAAACAAAACTCACCAGCCCCGGTCCTTGATGGCAGATTGTGGGACTCCGTTGGCACTATCAAACCAGCCCGAGTTGGCACTGGTGCCAGCTTGGGTCTGGGGAGGCATCCTGCGTATCGCGGATTTTTCAGGAGCCAACCCGGCCACTCGGGCCTATGGCCCCAAACATAAACAACGGGCCTTTCCCTCTGAAACAAAACTCACCAGCCCGGTCCTTGATGGCAGATTGTGGGACTCCGTTGGCACTATCAAACCAGCCCGAGTTGGCACTGGTGCCAGCTTGGGTCTGGGAGGCATCCTGCGTATCAGCGGATTTTCAGGAGCCAACCCGGCCACTCGGGCCATGGCCCCAAACATAAACAACGGGCCTTTCCCTCTGAAACAAAACTCACCAGCCCGGTCCTTGATGGCAGATTGTGGGACTCCGTTGGCACTATCAAACCAGCCCGAGTTGGCACTGGTGCCAGCTTGGGTCTGGGGAGGCATCCTGCGTATCGCGGATTTTTTCAGGAGCCACCCGGCCACTCGGGCCTATGGCCCCAAACATAAACAACGGGCCTTTCCCTCTGAAACAAAACTCACCAGCCCCGGTCCTTGATGGCAGATTGTGGGACTCCGTTGGCACTATCAAACCAGCCCGAGTTGGCACTGGTGCCAGCTTGGGTCTGGGAGGCATCCTGCGTCGCGGATTTTTCAGGAGCCAACCCGGCCACACTCGGGCCTATGGCCCCAAACATAAACAACGGGCCTTTCCCTCTGAAACAAAACTCACCAGCCCCGGTCCTTGATGGCAGATTGTGGGACTCCGTTGGCACTATCAAACCAGCCCGAGTTGGCACTGGTGCCAGCTTGGGTCTGGGAGGCATCCTGCGTATCGCGGATTTTTCAGGAGCCAACCCGGCCACTCGGGCCTATGGCCCCAAACATAAACAACGGGCCTTTCCCTCTGAAACAAAACTCACCAGCCCCGGTCCTTGATGGCAGATTGTGGGACTCCGTTGGCACTATCAAACCAGCCCGAGTTGGCACTGGTGCCAGCTTGGGTCTGGGAGGCATCCTGCGTATCGCGGATTTTTTCAGGAGCCAACCGGCCACTCGGGGCCTATGGCCCCAAACATAAACAACGGGCCTTTCCCTCTGAAACAAAACTCACCAGCCCCGGTCCTTGATGGCAGATTGTGGGACTCCGTTGGCACTATCAAACCAGCCCGAGTTGGCACTGGTGCCAGCTTGGGTCTGGGAGGCATCCTGCGTATCGCGGATTTTTCAGGAGCCACCCGGCCACTCGGGCCTATGGCCCCAAACATAAACAACGGGCCTTTCCCTCTGAAACAAAACTCACCAGCCCGGTCCTTGATGGCAGATTGTGGGACTCCGTTGGCACTATCAAACCAGCCGAGTTGGCACTGGTGCCAGCTTGGGTCTGGGGAGGCATCCTGCGTATCGCCGGATTTTTCAGGAGCCAACCCGGCCACTCGGCCTATGGCCCCAAACATAAACAACGGGCCTTTCCCTCTGAAACAAAACTCACCAGCCCGGTCCTTGATGGCGAATTGTGCGAATCCGTTGGCACTATCAAACCAGCCCGAGTTGGCACTGGTGCCAGCTTGGGTCTGGGAGGCATCCTGCGTATCGCGGATTTTCAGGAGCCCAGCCCGGCCACTCCGGGCCTATGGCCCCAAACATAAACAACGGGCCTTTCCCTCTGAAACAAAACTCACCAGCCCGGTCCTTGATGGCAGATTGTGGGACTCCGTTGGCACTATCAAACCAGCCCGAGTTGGCACTGGTGCCAGCAGGTCTGGGAGGCATCCCTGCGTATCGCGGATTTTTCAGGAGCCAACCCGGCCACTCGGGCCTATGGCCCCAAACATAAACAACGGGCCTTTCCCTCTGAAACAAAACTCACCAGCCCCCGGTCCTTGATGGCAGATTGTGGGACTCCGTTGGCACTATCAAACCAGCCCGAGTTGGCTTGATGGCAGATTGTGGGACTCCGTTGGCACTATCAAACCAGCCCGAGTTGGCACTGGTGCCAGCTTGGGTCTGGGGAGGCATCCTGCGTATCGCCGGATTTTCAGGAGCCAGCCCGGCCACTCGGGCCTATGGCCCCAAACATAAACAACGGGCCTTTCCCTCTGAAACAAAACTCACCAGCCCGGTCCTTGATGGCAGATTGTGGGACTCCGTTGGCACTATCAAACCAGCCCGAGTTGGCACTGGTGCCAGCTTGGGTCTGGGAGGCATCCTGCGTATCGCGGATTTTTCAGGAGCCAGCCCGGCCACTCCGGGCCTATGGCCCCAAACATAAACAACGGGCCTTTCCCTCTGAAACAAAACTCACCAGCCCCGGTCCTTGATGGCAGATTGTGGGACTCCGTTGGCACTATCAAACCAGCCCGAGTTGGCACTGGTGCCAGCTTGGGTCTGGGAGGCATCCTGCGTATCGCGGATTTTTCAGGAGCCAACCCGGCCACTCGGGCCTATGGCCCCAAACATAAACAACGGGCCTTTCCCTCTGAAACAAAACTCACCAGCCCGGTCCTTGATGGCAGATTGTGGGACTCCGTTGGCACTATCAAACCAGCCCGAGTTGGCACTGGTGCCAGCTTGGGTCTGGGAAGGCATCCTGCGTATCAGCGGATTTTCAGGAGCCAACCCGGCCACTCGGGCCTATGGCCCCAAACATAAACAACGGGCCTTTCCCTCTGAAACAAAACTCACCAGCCCCGGTCCTTGATGGCAGATTGTGGGACTCCGTTGGCACTATCAAACCAGCCCGAGTTGGCACTGGTGCCAGCTTGGGTCTGGGAGGCATCCTGCGTATCCGGATTTTTCAGGAGCCAACCCGGCCACTCGGGCCTATGGCCCCAAACATAAACAACGGGCCTTTCCCTCTGAAACAAAACTCACCAGCCCGGTCCTTGATGGCAGATTGTGGGACTCCGTTGGCACTATCAAACCAGCCCGAGTTGGCACTGGTGCCAGCTTGGGTCTGGGAGGCATCCTGCGTATCGCCGGATTTTTCAGGAGCCAACCCGGCCACTCGGGCCTATGGCCCCCAAACATAAACAACGGGCCTTTCCCTCTGAAACAAAACTCACCAGATCCCGGTCCTTGATGGCAGATTGTGGGACTCCGTTGGCACTATCAAACCAGCCCGAGTTGGCACTGGTGCCAGCTTGGGTCTGGGAGGCATCCTGCGTATCGCGGATTTTCAGGAGCCACCCGGCCCACTCTGGGCCACAGGCCCCAAACAAACATAAACAACGGGCCTTTCCCTCTGAAACAAAACTCACCAGCCCCGGTCCTTGATGGCAGATTGTGGGACTCCGTTGGCACTATCAAACCAGCCCGAGTTGGCACTGGTGCCAGCTTGGGTCTGGGAGGCATCCTGCGTATCGTATGCGGATTTTCAGGAGCCAACCCGGCCACTCGGGCCTATGGGCCCCAAACATAAACAACGGGCCTTTCCCTCTGAAACAAAACTCACCAGCCCGGTCCTTGATGGCAGATTGTGGGACTCCGTTGGCACTATCAAACCAGCCCGAGTTGGCACTGGTGCCAGCTTGGGTCTGGGGAGGCATCCTGCGTATCGCGATTTTTCAGAGCCCACCGGCCACTCGGGCCTATGGCCCCAAACATAACCAACTGGCCTTTCCCTCTGAAAACAAACTCACCAGCCCCGGTCCTTGATGGCAGATTGTGGGACTCCGTTGGCACTATCAAACCAGCCCGAGTTGGCACTGGTGCCAGCTTGGGTCTGGGAGGCATCCTGCGTATCGCGGATTTTCAGGAGCCAGCCGGCCACTCGGGCCACATGGCCCCAAACATAAACAACGGGCCTTTCCCTCTGAAACAAAAACTCACCAGCCCGGTCCTTGATGGCAGATTGTGGGACTCCGTTGGCACTATCAAACCAGCCCGAGTTGGCACTGGTGCCAGCTTGGGTCTGGGGCATCCCTGCGTATCGCGGATTTTCAGGAGCCAGCCCGGCCACTCGGGCCTATGGCCCCAAACATAAACAACGGGCCTTTCCCTCTGAAACAAAACTCACCAGCCCGGTCCTTGATGGCAGATTGTGGGACTCCGTTGGCACTATCAAACCAGCCCGAGTTGGCACTGGTGCCAGCTTGGGTCTGGGGAGGCATCCTGCGTATCAGCGGATTTTTCAGGAGCCAGCCCGGCCACTCGGGCCTATGGCCCCAAACATAAACAACGGGCCTTTCCTCTGAAACAAAACTCACCAGCCCCGGTCCTTGATGGCAGATTGTGGGACTCCGTTGGCACTATCAAACCAGCCCGAGTTGGCACTGGTGCCAGCTTGGGTCTGGGAGGCATCCTGCGTATCGCGGATTTTCAGGAGCCAACCCGGCCACTCGGGCCTATGGCCCCAAACATAACCAACGGGCCTTTCCCTCTGAAACAAAACTCACCAGCCCCGGTCCTTGATGGCAGATTGTGGGACTCCGTTGGCACTATCAAACCAGCCCGAGTTGGCACTGGTGCCAGCTTGGGTCTGGGAGGCATCCTGCGTATCGCGGATTTTCAGGAGCCACCCGGCCACTCGGGCCTATGGCCCCAAACATAAACAACGGGCCTTTCCCTCTGAAACAAAACTCACCAGCCCGGTCCTTGATGGCAGATTGTGGGACTCCGTTGGCACTATCAAACCAGCCCGAGTTGGCACTGGTGCCAGCTTGGGTCTGGGAGGCATCCTGCGTATCGCGGATTTTTCAGGAGCCAACCCGGCCACTCGGGCCAGGCCCCAAACATAAACAACGGGCCTTTCCCTCTGAAACAAAACTCACCAGCCCGGTCCTTGATGGCAGATTGTGGGACTCCGTTGGCACTATCAAACCAGCCCGAGTTGGCACTGGTGCCAGCTTGGGTCTGGGAGGCATCCTGCGTATCATGATTTTTCAGGAGCCAACCCGGCCACTCCGGGCCTATGGCCCCAAACATAAACAACGGGCCTTTCCCTCTGAAACAAAACTCACCAGCCCCGGTCCTTGATGGCAGATTGTGGGACTCCGTTGGCACTATCAAACCAGCCCGAGTTGGCACTGGTGCCAGCTTGGGTCTGGGAGGCATCCTGCGTATCAGCGGATTTTCAGGAGCCACCCGGCCTCCGGGCCACATGGCCCCAAACATAAACAACGCGGGCCTTTCCCTCTGAAACAAAACTCACCAGCCCCGGTCCTTGATGGCAGATTGTGGGACTCCGTTGGCACTATCAAACCAGCCGAGTTGGCACTGGTGCCAGCTTGGGTCTGGGAGGCATCCTGCGTATCGCGGATTTTTCAGGAGCCAGCCCGGCCACTCCGGGCCACAGGGCCCCAAACATAAACAACGGGCCTTTCCCTCTGAAACAAAACTCACCAGCCCCGGTCCTTGATGGCAGATTGTGGGACTCCGTTGGCACTATCAAACCAGCCCGAGTTGGCACTGGTGCCAGCTTGGGTCTGGGAGGCATCCTGCGTATCAGCGGATTTTTCAGGAGCCAGCCGGCCACTCGGGCCTATGGCCCCAAACATAAACAACGGGCCTTTCCCTCTGAAACAAAAGTCACCAGCCCCGGTCCTTGATGGCAGATTGTGGGACTCCGTTGGCACTATCAAACCAGCCCGAGTTGGCACTGGTGCCAGCTTGGGTCTGGGGAGGCATCCTGCGTATCGCGGATTTTCAGGAGCCACCCGGCCACTCCGGGCCTATGGCCCCAAACATAAACAGCGGGCCTTTCCCTCTGAAACAAAAGTCACCAGCCCCGGTCCTTGATGGCAGATTGTGGGACTCCGTTGGCACTATCAAACCAGCCCGAGTTGGCACTGGTGCCAGCTTGGGTCTGGAGAGGCATCCTGCGTATCGCGGATTTTCAGGAGCCAGCCCGGCCACTCGGGCCACAGGCCCCAAACATAAACAAGCGGGCCTTTCCCTCTGAAACAAAACTCACCAGCCCCGGTCCTTGATGGCAGATTGTGGGATCTCCGTTGGCACTATCAAACCAGCCCGAGTTGGCACTGGTGCCAGCTTGGGTCTGGGAGGCATCCTGCGTATCGCGGTTTTTCAGGAGCCACCCGGCCACTCGGGGCACAGGCCCCAAACATAAACAACGGGCCTTTCCCTCTGAAACAAAACTCACCAGCCCCGGTCCTTGATGGCAGATTGTGGGACTCCGTTGGCACTATCAAACCAGCCCGAGTTGGCACTGGTGCCAGCTTGGGTCTGGGAGAGGCATCCTGCATATCGCGGATTTTTCAGGAGCCAACCCGGCCCCTCAGGCCTATGGCCCCAAACATAAACAACGGGCCTTTCCCTCTGAAACAAAAGTCACCAGCCCGGTCCTTGATGGCAGATTGTGGGACTCCGTTGGCACTATCAAACCAGCCCGAGTTGGGCACTGGTGCCAGCTTGGGTCTGGGAGGCATCCTGCGTATCGCGGATTTTCAGGAGCCACCCGGCCACTCTGGGCCACAGGGCCCCAAACATAAACACCGGGCCTTTCCCTCTGAAACAAAACTCACCAGCCCCAGTCCTTGATGGCAGATTGTGGGACTCCGTTGGCACTATCAAACCAGCCCGAGTTGGCACTGGTGCCAGCAGGTCTGGGAGGCATCCCTGCGTATCAGCGTGGATTTTCAGGAGCCAGCCGGCCACTCGGGCCACACCCCCAAACATAAACACCGGGCCTTTCCCTCTGAAACAAAACTCACCAGCCCCGGTCCTTGATGGCAGATTGGGACTCCGTTGGCACTATCAAACCAGCCCGAGTTGGCACTGGTGCCAGCTTGAGTCTGGGAGGCATCCCGCGTATCGCGGATTTTTTCAGGAGCCAGCCGGCCTCTGCGGGCCTATGGCCCCAAACATAAACACGGGCCTTTCCCTCTGAAACCAAACTCACCAGCCCCCGGTCCTTGATGGCAGATTGTAGGACTCCGTTGGCACTGTCAAACCAGCCGAGTTGGCACTGGTGCCAGCAGGTCTGGGAGGCATCCTGCCTATCGCGGATTTTTCAGGGAGCCAGCCACTCCAGAGGCCCCAAACATAAAAGTCAGGCCATTTCCGTCTGAAACAAATGTCACCAGCCCTGGTCCGTTATGGCAGATTGTAGGGACTCCATTGGCACTATCAAACCAGCCCGAGTTGGCACTGGTGCCTGGCTTGGGTCTGGGAGGCATCCTGCGTATCGAGGATTTTCAGGAGCCAGCCGGCCTCTCCAGGCCTATGGCCCCAAACATAAACAACGGGCCTTTCCTCTGAAACAAAAGTCACCAGCCCCCCAAACAAAACTCACCAGCCCGGTCCTTGGTGGCGTTGTGGGACTCCGTTGGCACTATCAAACCAGCCCCGATTTTGCTCTGGTGCCAGCAGGTCTGGGAGGCATCCTGCGTGTCGCTGGATTTTTCAGGAGCCAGCCGGCCCTCCGGGCCTATGGCCCCAAACATAAACAACGGGCCTTTCCCTCCTGAAACAAAGTCACCAGCCCGGTCCTTGATGGCAGGTGTGGGACTCCGTTGGCACTATCAAACCAGCCCGAGTTGGCACTGGTGCCAGCTTGGGTCTGGGAGGCATCCTGCCTATGGCTGTTTTCAGGAGCCTGCCGGCCACTCTGGGGCACAGGCCCCAAACATAAACAACGGGCCTTTCCCTCTGAAACAAAACTCACCAGCCCGGTCCTTGATGGCGGGTGTGGGACTCCGTTGGCACTATCAAACCAGCCCGAGTTGGCACTGGTGCCAGCTTGGGTCTGGGGAGGCATCCGCGTATCAGCGGATTTTTCAGGAGCCAGCGGCCACTCCGGGCCTATGGCCCCAAACATAAAACGGGCTTTCCCCTCTGAAACAAAGTCACCAGCCCGGTCCTTGGTGGCGGGTGTGGGACTCCGTTGGCACTATCAAACCAGCCCGAGTTGGCTCTGGTGCCAGCAGGGTCTGGGAGGCATCCTGCGTATCCGCGGATTTTCAGGAGCCAGCCGGCCACTCCGGGGCTAGGGCCAAACATAAACAGCGGGCCTTTCCCTCTGAAACAAAACTCACCAGCCCCGGTCCTTACAGGTGTGGGACTCCCGTTGGCACTATCAAAACCCCCAAGTTGGCACTGGTGCCAGCTTAGGTCTAGGAAGGCATCCCTGCATTATCGCGGATTTTTCAGGAGCCAACCCGGCCACTCCGGGGGCACAAGGCCCCAAGCATAAACAAGGGCCTTTCCTCTGAAACAAAACTCCAGCCCCGGTCCTTGATGGCAGTTGTGGGACTCCGTTGGCACTATCAAACCAGCCCGAGTTGGCACTGGTGCCAGCAGGTCTGGGAGCATCCTACGTATCATGATTTTTCAGGAGCCAACCCGGCCCTCTAGGCACAGGCCCCAAACATAAACACGGGCCTTTCCCTCTGAAACAAAACTCACTAGCCCGGTCCTTGGTGGCAGATTGTGGGACTCCGTTGGCACTATCAAACCAGCCCGAGTTGGCACTGGTGCCAGCTTGGGTCTGGGAGGCATCCTGCGTGTCGTGGTTTTTCAGGAGCCAACCGGCCACTCGGGGCACAGGCCCCAAACATAAACAACGGGCCTTTCCCTCTGAAACAAAAGTCACCAGCCCCGGTCCTTGGTGGCAGATTGTGGGACTCCGTTGGCACTATCAAACCAGCCCGAGTTGGCACTGGTGCCAGCTTGGGTCTGGGAGAGCATCCTGCGTATCAGCGGATTTTCAGGAGAACCAACCGGCCCTCGGGGCACAGGCCCCAAACATAAACAGCGGGCCTTTCCCTCTGAAACAAAACTCACCAGCCCGGTCGCTGGTGGCGGGTGTGGGACTCGTTGGCACTATCAAACCAGCCGATTTTGCTCTGGTGCCAGCTTGGGTCTGGGAGGCATCCTGCGTGTCGCAGTTTTCAGGAGCCAGCCGGCCACTCGGGAACTGCCCCAAACATAAAATATGAGCCTTTCCTCTGGAAACAAAACTGACCAGCCCAGGTCCTTGATGGCAGATTGTGGGACTCCGTTGGCACTATCAAAACCAGCCCGAGTTGGCACTGGTGCCAGCTTGGGTCTGGGAGGCATCCTAGTGTCAGCGGATTTTCAGGAGCCAGCCCGGCCACTCCGGGCACAGGCCCCAAACATAAACAACGGGCCTTTCCCTCTGAAACAAAAGTCACCAACCCGGGTCCTTGATGGCAGATTGTGGACACGTTGGCACTAGCAAACCAGCCCGAGTTGGCACTGGGTACCGAAAAACGCAGGTCTGGGAGAACATCCTGCAAATCAGCGGATTTTCAGGAGCCACCCAGCCCTCGAACCCACAGGCAAACATAAACAAGCGGGCGCTTTCCTCTGAAACAAAACTCCACCAGCCCGGTCCCTTGATGGCAGATTGGGACTCCGTTGGCACTATCAAAACCAGCCCGAGTTGGCACTGGTGCCAGCTTGGGTCTAGGAGAAACATCATCATATGAGGTTTTTCAGGAGCCAACCCCGACCCTCGGCCCTGTGGCCCCCAAACACAAAAACAGGCCTTTCCCTCTGAAACAAAATGACCAGCCCGATTCCTTCATGGCAGATTGTGGGACTCGTTGGCACTATCAAACCAGCCTGAGTTGGCACTGGTGCCAGCTTGGAGTCTGGGAGGCATCCTAGTATGTGATTTTCAGGAGCCAGCCCGGCCCTCCGGGGCACAGGCCCCAAACATAAACAACGGGCCTTTCCCTCTGAAACAAAACTCACCAGCCCCGGTCCTTGGTGGCGGGTGTGGGACTCCGTTGGCATATCAAAATCCAGCCTGGTTGGCACTGATGCCAGCTGGGTCTGGAGGCATCCTGCGTATCGCGGATTTTTCAGGAGCCAGCCGGCCACTCTGGGCCTATGGCCCTAAACATAAACAACGGGCCTTTCCCTCTGAAACAAAACTCTGTGGTCGTCCTTGTGGCGGATGGGTGGGACTCGCTGCTTTTATCAAACCAGCCCGGTTGGCACTGGGTGCCAGCTTGGGTCTGAGGCTCATCATGTGGCGGATTTTTCAGGAGCCAGCCAGCCACTCAGGGCTTATGGCCCCCCAAATATAAACAACAGGCCTTTCCCTCTGAAACAAAACTCACCAGCCCTGGTCTTGATGGCTGTGTGGGACTCTGTTGGCACTATCAAAAATAGCCGAGTTGCTTTTGGTGCCGGCCTGGGTCTGGGAGGCATCCTGCGTGCATGGTTTTTCAGGAGCCAGCGGCCACTCGGGGCACAGGCCCCAAAACATAAACAACGGGCCTTTCCTCTGAAACAAACTGACCAGCCCAAGGTCCTTGATGGCAGATTGCCCAGGACACCGTTGGCACTATCAAACCAGCCCGAGTTGGCACTGGTACCAGCTTGGGTCTGGGAAGGCATCCTGCATATGGCGGATTTTCAGGAGCCAACCCGGCCACTCCGGGCCTGTATTTAAACATAAACAGCGGGCCTTTCCCTCTGAAACAAAACTCACCAGCCCAGGTCCTTGGTGGCAGATTGTGGGACTCCGTTGGCACTATCAAACCAGCCCGAGTTGGCACTGGTGCCAGCTTGGGTCTGGGGCCATCCCTGCATTATCGCAGTTTTCAGAACCAACCCGGCCCACTCGGGGGCTGCCCCCAAACATAAACAACGGGCCTTTCCCTCTGAAACAAAACTCACCAGCCCGGTCCTTGGTGGCAGATTGTGGGACTCTATTTGGCACTATCAAACCAGCTACAGTTGGCACTGATGCCAGCTAGGGTCTGGGAGTCATCGTCGTATCGCGGTTTTTCAGGAGCCACCGCCCACTCTGGGATATGGCCCCAAACATAAACAACGGGCCTTTCCCTCTGAAACAAAACTCACCAGGCCGGTCCCTTGATGGCAGATTGTGGGACTCCGTTGGCTCTATCAAACCAGCCCGAGTTGGCACTGGTGCCAGCTTGGGTCTGAGGAGAGCATCCTGCGTGTCGCGGATTTTCAGGAACCAGCCGGCCCTCGGGCCTATGGCCCAAACATAAACAACGGGCCTTCCCTCTGAAACAAAACTCACCAGCCCGGTCCTTGATGGCAGATTGTGGGACTCCGTTGGCACTATCAAAATAGCCTGAGTTGGCACTGGTGCCAGCAGGTCTGGGAGGCATCCTGCGTGTCGCCCGGATTTTCAGGCCCACCCGGCCACTCCGGGGCACAGGCCCCAAACATAAACAACGGGCCTTTCCCTCTGAAACAAAAGTCACCAGCGGTCCTTGATGGCAGATTGTGGGACACCGTTGGCACTATCCGACCAGCCCGAGTTGGCACTGGTGCCAGCTTGGGTCTAGGAGAGCATCATCATATCAGCGGATTTTTCAGGAGCCAACCGGCCACTCCGGGCCTGTGGCCCCAAACATAAACAACGGGCCTTTCCCTCTGAAACAAAACTCACCAGCCCTGGTCCTTGTTGGCGATTGTAGGACTCGTTGGCACTATCAAACCAGCCGAGTTGGCACTGGTGCCAGCAGGTCTAGGAGAAGGCATCCTAGTATCCGCAGTTTTTCAGGAGCCAGCCCGCCCTCCGGGGCCACAGGCCCCAAACATAAACAACGGGCCTTTCCCTCTGAAACAAAACTCACCAGCCCAGGTCCTTCATGGCAGCGATTGTGGGACTCCGTTGGCACTATCAAACCAGCCTGAGTTGGCACTTGGGTGCCAGCAGGTCTGGGAGGCATCCTAAAGTATCATGGAGTTTTCAGGAGCCAACCCGGCCACTCCGGGGCACAGGCCCCAAACATAAACAAGCGAGGCCTGTCCCTCTGGAAACAAAAGTCACCAGCCCGGTCCTTGGTGGCGAATTGTGGGACTCCGTTGGCACTATCAAAACCAGCCCGAGTTGGCACTGGTGCCAGCTAGGGTCTGGGAGAGCATCCCTACGCCGGATTTTTTCAGGAGCCATTAGGCCACTCTGGGCCTGGGCCCCAAACATAAACAGCGGGCATTTTCCCTCTGAAACAAAACTCACCAGCCCCGGTCCTTGATGGCAGATGGCCAAGGACTCCGTTAGCACTATCAAACCAGCCCGAGTTGGCACTGGTGCCAGCAGGTCTGGGAGGCATCCTGCGTATGGCGGATTTTCAGGAGCCAACCGGCCTCCAGACTATGGACCCCAAATATAAACAACAGGCCTTTCCCTCTGAAACAAAACTCACCAGCCCTGGTCCTTGATGGCAGATTGTGGGACTCCGTTGGCACTATCAAAATAGCCCGAGTTGGCACTGGTGCCAGCTTGGGTCTGGGAGCCATCCCGTATCGTGTCGGATTTTCAGGAACCAGCCCGGCCACTCGGACCTATGGCCCCAAGCATAAACAACGGGCCTTTCCCTCTGAAACAAAACTGACCAGCCCCGGTCCTTGATGGCAGATTGTGGGACTCCGTTGGCACTATCAAACCAGCCCGAGTTGCACTGGTGCCAGCTTGGGTCTGGGAAGCATCTACATGTCAGCGGATTTTTCAGGAGCCAGCGGCCACTCCGGGCCTGTGGCCCCAAACATAAACACGGGCCTTTCCCTCTGAAACAAAACTGACCAGCCCCGGTCCTTCATGGCAGATTGTAGGACTCGTTGGCACTATCAAACCAGCCCGAGTTGGCACTGGTGCCAGCTTGGGTCTGGGGAGGCATCCTGCGTATCCGCAGTTTTCAGGCCAACCGGCCACTCAGGCACAGGCCCCAAACATAAACAACGGGCCTTTCCCTCTGAAACAAAAAGTCACCAGCCCGGTCCTTGGTGGCGGTGTGGGACTCGTTGGCACTATCAAACCAGCCAGTTGGCTTTGATGCCAGCTAGGTCACGGAAGCATCCTCCGTATCAGCGGATTTTTCAGAACCAACCGGCCACTCGAGGGCCATTTAAACATAAACAACGGGCCTTCCCTCTGAGCAGAAACTCACCAGCTCGATTCTTGATGGCAGATTGTGGGACTCCGGTTGGCAGCACTATCAAACCAGCCCCGGTTGGCACTGGTGCCAACTTGGGTGGGAGGCATCCTCGCGGTATCATGGATTTTTCAGAACCAACCCGATACTCGGGCACAGGCCCCAAACATAAACAACGGGCCTGTCCCTCGAACAAAAGTCACCAGCCCGGTCCTTGGTGGCGAATTGTGGGACTCCGTTAGCACTATCAAACCAGCCCCAGTTGGCACTGGTGCCAGCTTGGTCTGGGGAGAGCATCCTACATATCAGCCCGATTTTTTCAGGAGCCAACCCGGCCACTCGGGCCTATGGCCCCAAACATAAACAACGGGCCTTTCCCTCTGAAACAAAACTCACCAGCCCCGGTCCTTGGTGGCAGATTGTGGGACTCCGTTGGCACTATCAAACCAGCCCGAGTTGGCACTGGTGCCAGCTTGGGTCTGGGAGGCATCCTGCGTATCGCGGATTTTCAGGAGCCACCCGGCCACTCGGGCCTATGGCCCCAAACATAAACAACGGGCCTTTCCCTCTGAAACAAAACTCACCAGCCCCGGTCCTTGATGGCAGATTTTGGGACTCCGTTGGCACTATCAAACCAGCCCGAGTTGGCACTGGTGCCAGCTTGGGTCTGGGAGGCATCCTGCGTATCGCGGATTTTCAGGAGCCAGCCGGCCACTCGGGGCCTATGGCCCCAAACATAAACAACGGGCCTTTCCCTCTGAAACAAAACTCACCAGCCCCGGTCCTTGATGGCAGATTGTGGGACTCCGTTGGCACTATCAAACCAGCCCGAGTTGGCACTGGTGCCAGCTTGGGTCTGGGAGGCATCCTGCGTGTATCGCGGATTTTCAGGAGCCAGCCGGCCACTCCGGGCCTATGGCCCCAAACATAAACAACGGGCCTTTCCCTCTGAAACAAAACTCACCAGCCCCGGTCCTTGGTGGCAGATTGTGGGACTCCGTTGGCACTATCAAACCAGCCCGAGTTGGCACTGGTGCCAGCTTGGGTCTGGGAGGCATCCTGCGTATCAGCGGATTTTTCAGGAGCCAACCCGGCCACTCGGGCCTATGGCCCCAAACATAAACAACGGGCCTTTCCCTCTGAAACAAAACTCACCAGCCCCGGTCCTTGGTGGCAGATTGTGGGACTCCGTTGGCACTATCAAACCAGCCCGAGTTGGCACTGGTGCCAGCTTGGGTCTGGGAGGCATCCTGCGTATCGCGGATTTTTCAGGAGCCAACCCGGCCACTCGGGCCACAGGGCCCCAAACATAAACAACGGGCCTTTCCCTCTGAAACAAAACTCACCAGCCCCGGTCCTTGATGGCAGATTGTGGGACTCCGTTGGCACTATCAAACCAGCCCGAGTTGGCACTGGTGCCAGCTTGGGTCTGGGAGGCATCCTGCGTATATCGCGGATTTTCAGGAGCCAACCCGGCCACTCCGGGCCTATGGCCCCCAAACATAAACAACGGGCCTTTCCCTCTGAAACAAAACTCACGAGCCCGGGCCTTGGTGGCAGATTGTGGGACTCCGTTGGCACTATCAAACCAGCCCGAGTTGGCACTGGTGCCAGCTTGGGTCTGGGAGGCATCCTGCGTATCGTGGATTTTTCAGGAGCCAACCCGGCCACTCGGGCCAGGCCCCCAAACATAAACAACGGGCCTTTCCCTCTGAAACAAAACTCACCAGCCCGGTCCTTGATGGCAGATTGTGGGACTCCGTTGGCACTATCAAACCAGCCCGAGTTGGCACTGGTGCCAGCTTGGGTCTGGGCCTCCACTGGTATCGATTTTCCAGGAGCCAACGGCGCTCAGGCCTGTGGCTAAACATAAACAACGGGCGCACCCTCTGAAACAAAACTCCACCAGCCCCGGTCATGATGGCAGATTGTGGACTCCGTTGGCACTATCAAAACCAGCCCGGATTGGCACTGGTGCCAGCGGGTGGGGCCATCCTGCGTATCGTGATTTTCAGGGCCAGCCTTGGCCGCCGGGCACAGACCCCAAACAAACAACGGGCCTTTCCCTCTGAAACAAAAGTCACCAACCGGGTCCTTGATGGCAGATTGGGATCCGTTGGCACTATCAAACCAGCCCGAGTTGGCTGGTGCCCAGCTTGGGTCTAGGAGAAGGCATCCTGCGTGTCAGCAGTTTTTCAGGAGCCGCCCGGCCGCCAGACTATGGCTAAACATAAACAACAGGCCTTTCCTCTGAAACAAACTCACCAGCCCCGGTCCTTGATGGCGGGTGTGGATCATTTGGCATGTCGACCAGCCAAAGTTGGCACTGAGTTTAGCAGGTCCTAAGAAGGCTCATCTCGTGTCATGATTTTTCAGAACCACCCGGCCACTCCGGGCCTATGCCCCCAAATATAAAAACGGGCCTTTCCCTCTGAAACAAAGTCACCAGCCCCGGTCCTTGATGGCGGGTGTGGGACTCCGTTGGCACTATCAACCAGCCCGAGTTGGCACTGGTGCCATCTTGCAGGTCTGGGAGAGCATCCTAGGATATCCCCAGTTTTTCAGGAGCCAACCGGCCACTCAGGGCTATGGCCCCAAACATAAACTCTTGGGCCTTTCCCTCTGAAACAAACTCACCAGCCCCGGTCCTTGATGGCAGATTGTGGGACTCCGTTGGCACTATCAAACCAGCCCGAGTTGGCACTGGTGCCAGCAGGTCTGGGAGGCATCCTGCGTGTCGCCCAGCGGTTTTCAGGAGCCAGCCCGGCCACTCTGGGCCTATGGCCCCAAACATAAACAACGGGCCTTTCCTCTGAAACAAACTCACCAGCCCCGGTCCTTGATGGCAGATTGTGGGACTCCGTTGGCACTATCAAACCAGCCCGGAGGTTGGCACTGGTGCCAGCAGGTCTAGAGGCATCCTGCGTATCGCGGATTTTTCAGAGCCAACCCGGCCACTCCGGCCTACAGGCCCCAAACATAAACAACGGGCCTTTCCCTCTGAAACAAAAGTCACCAGCCCCGGTCCTTGATGGCAGATTGTGGGACTCCGTTGGCACTATCAAACCAGCCCGAGTTGGCACTGGTGCCAGCTTGGGTCTGGGAAGGCATCCTGCGTATCGCGGATTTTCAGGAGCCAACCCGGCCACTCGGGGCCAGGGCCCCAAACATAAACAACGGGCCTTTCCCTCTGAAACAAAACTCACCAGCCCCGGTCCTTGGTGGCAGATTGTGGGACTCCGTTGGCACTATCAAACCAGCCCGAGTTGGCACTGGTGCCAGCTTGGGTCTGGGAGAGCATCCTGCATTATGTGGATTTTCAGGAGCCAGCCGGCCACTCGGGCCTGTGGCCCCAAACATAAACAACGGGCCTTTCCCTCTGAAACAAAACTCACCAGCCCCGGTCCTTGATGGCAGATTGTGGGACTCGTTGGCACTATCAAACCAGCCGAGTTGGCACTGGTGCCAGCTTGGGTCTGGGAGGCATCCTGCGTATCGGATTTTTCAGGAGCCAGCCCGGCCCTCCGGGCCTATGGCCCCAAACATAAACAACGGGCCTTTCCCTCTGAAACAAAACTCACCAGCCCGGTCCTTGATGGCAGATTGTGGGACTCCGTTGGCACTATCAAACCAGCCCGAGTTGGCACTGGTGCCAGCAGGTCTGGGGAGGCATCCTGCGTATCAGCGGATTTTTTCAGGAGCCAGCCCGGCCACTCCGGGCCTGGCCCCAAACATAAACAACGGGCCTTTCCCTCTGAAACAAAAGTCACCAGCCCGGTCCTTGATGGCAGATTGTGGGACTCCGTTGGCACTATCAAACCAGCCCGAGTTGGCACTGGTGCCAGCTTGGTCTGGGAGGCATCCTGCGTATCGCGGATTTTTTCAGGAGCCAGCCGGCCACTCGGGCCTATGGCCCCAAACATAAACAACGGGCCTTTCCCTCTGAAACAAAACTCACCAGCCCCGGTCCTTGATGGCAGATTGTGGGACTCCGTTGGCACTATCAAACCAGCCCGAGTTGGCACTGGTGCCAGCTTGGGTCTGGGAAGGCATCCTGCGTATCGCAGTTTTCAGGAGCCACCCGGCCACTCGGGGCCTATGGCCCCAAACATAAACAACGGGCCTTTCCCTCTGAAACAAAACTCACCAGCCCCCGGTCCTTGGTGGCAGATTGTGGGACTCCGTTGGCACTATCAAACCAGCCCGAGTTGGCACTGGTGCCAGCTTGGGTCTGGGAGAGCATCCTGCGTATCGCGGATTTTCAGGAGCCAACCCGGCCCTCGGGCCTATGGCCCCAAACATAAACAACGGGCCTTTCCCTCTGAAACAAAACTCACCAGCCCCGGTCCTTGATGGCGGATTGTGGGACTCCGTTGGCACTATCAAACCAGCCCGAGTTGGCACTGGTGCCAGCTTGGGTCTGGGAGGCATCCTGCGTATCGCGGATTTTCAGGAGCCAACCCGGCCCTCCGGGCCTATGGCCCCAAAACATAAACAACGGGCCTTTCCCTCTGAAACAAAACTCACCAGCCCCGGTCCTTGATGGCAGATTGTGGGACTCCGTTGGCACTATCAAACCAGCCCGAGTTGGCACTGGTGCCAGCTTGGGTCTGGGAAGCATCCTGCGTATCAGCGGATTTTCAGGAGCCACCCGGCCACTCGGGCCTATGGCCCCAAACATAAACAACGGGCCTTTCCCTCTGAAACAAAACTCACCAGCCCGGTCCTTGATGGCAGATTGTGGGACTCCGTTGGCACTATCAAACCAGGCCACTCGGGCACATGGCCCCAAACATAAACAACGGGCCTTTCCCTCTGAAACAAAACTCACCAGCCCCGGTCCTTGATGGCGATTGTGGGACTCCGTTGGCACTATCAAACCAGCCCGAGTTGGCACTGGTGCCAGCTTGGGTCTGGGGAGGCATCCTGCGTATCAGCGGATTTTCAGGAGCCAACCCGGCCACTCCGGGGCCTATGGCCCCAAACATAAACAACGGGCCTTTCCCTCTGAAACAAAACTCACCAGCCCCGGTCCTTGATGGCAGATTGTGGGACTCCGTTGGCACTATCAAACCAGCCCGAGTTGGCACTGGTGCCAGCTTGGGTCTGGGAGGCATCCTGCGTATCAGCGGATTTTTCAGGAGCCAACCCGGCCCTCGGGCCTATGGCCCCAAACATAAACAACGGGCCTTTCCCTCTGAAACAAAACTCACCAGCCCGGTCCTTGATGGCAGATTGTGGGACTCCGTTGGCACTATCAAACCAGCCCGAGTTGGCACTGGTGCCAGCAGGTCTGGGAGGCATCCTGCGTATCGCGGATTTTCAGGAGCCAGCCGGCCACTCGGGGGCACAGGCCCCAAACATAAACAACGGGCCTTTCCCTCTGAAACAAAACTCACCAGCCCCGGTCCTTGATGGCAGATTGTGGGACTCCGTTGGCACTATCAAACCAGCCCGAGTTGGCACTGGTGCCAGCTTGGGTCTGGGAGAGCATCCTGCGTATCAGCGGATTTTCAGGAGCCAGCCCGGCCACTCGGGCCTATGGCCCCAAACATAAACAACGGGCCTTTCCCTCTGAAACAAAACTCACCAGCCCCGGTCCTTGATGGCAGATTGTGGGACTCCGTTGGCACTATCAAACCAGCCCGAGTTGGCACTGGTGCCAGCTTGGGTCTGGGGAGGCATCCTGCGTATCAGCGGATTTTCAGGAGCCAGCCCGGCCACTCGGACCATGGCCCCAAACATAAACAACGGGCCTTTCCCTCTGAAACAAAACTCACCAGCCCCGGTCCTTGATGGCAGATTGTGGGACTCCGTTGGCACTATCAAACCAGCCCGAGTTGGCACTGGTGCCAGCTTGGGTCTGGGAGGCATCCTGCGTATCGCGGATTTTCAGGAGCCAACCCGGCCACTCCGGGCACATGGCCCCAAACATAAACAACGGGCCTTTCCCTCTGAAACAAAACTCACCAGCCCGGTCCTTGATGGCAGATTGTGGGACTCCGTTGGCACTATCAAACCAGCCCGAGTTGGCACTGGTGCCAGCTTGGGTCTGGGAGGCATCCTGCGTATCGCGGATTTTTCAGGAGCCAACCCGGCCACTCCGGGCCTAGGCCCCAAACATAAACAACGGGCCTTTCCCTCTGAAACAAAACTCACCAGCCCGGTCCTTGATGGCAGATTGTGGGACCAGCTTGGGTCTGGGAGGCATCCTGCGTATCGCGGATTTTTCAGGAGCCAACCCGGCCACTCCGGGCCTATGGCCCCAAACATAAACAACGGGCCTTTCCCTCTGAAACAAAACTCACCAGCCCCGGTCCTTGATGGCAGATTGTGGGACTCCGTTGGCACTATCAAACCAGCCGAGTTGGCACTGGTGCCAGCTTGGGTCTGGGAGGCATCCTGCGTGTCAGCCAGTTTTCAGGAGCCAGCCCGGCCACTCCGGGCCTATGGCCCCAAACATAAACAACGGGCCTTTCCCTCTGAAACAAAACTCACCAGCCCGGTCCTTGATGGCAGATTTGTGGGACTCCGTTGGCACTATCAAACCAGCCCGAGTTGGCACTGGTGCCAGCTTGGGTCTGGGAGGCATCCTGCGTATCGCGGATTTTCAGGAGCCAACCCGGCCACTCCGGGCCTATGGCCCCAAACATAAACAACGGGCCTTTCCCTCTGAAACAAAACTCACCAGCCCGGTCCTTGATGGCAGATTGTGGGACTCCGTTGGCACTATCAAACCAGCCCGAGTTGGCACTGGTGCCAGCTTGGGTCTGGGAGGCATCCTGCGTATCGCGGATTTTCAGGAGCCAACCCGGCCACTCGGGCCTATGGCCCCAAACATAAACAACGGGCCTTTCCCTCTGAAACAAAACTCACCAGCCCGGTCCTTGATGGCAGATTGTGGGACTCCGTTGGCACTATCAAACCAGCCCGAGTTGGCACTGGTGCCAGCTTGGGTCTGGGGGCATCCTGCGTATCAGCGGATTTTTCAGGAGCCACCCGGCCACTCCGGGCCAGGCCCCAAACATAAACAACGGGCCTTTCCCTCTGAAACAAAACTCACCAGCCCCGGTCCTTGATGGCAGATTGTGGGACTCCGTTGGCACTATCAAACCAGCCCGAGTTGGCACTGGTGCCAGCTTGGGTCTGGGAGGCATCCTGCGTATCGGCGATTTTCAGGAGCCAACCCGGCCACTCCGGGGCACAGGCCCCAAACATAAACAACGGGCCTTTCCCTCTGAAACAAAACTCACCAGCCCCGGTCCTTGATGGCAGATTGTGGGACTCCGTTGGCACTATCAAACCAGCCCGAGTTGGCACTGGTGCCAGCTTGGGTCTGGGAGGCATCCTGCGTATCAGCGGATTTTCAGGAGCCAACCCGGCCACTCCGGGGCACAGGCCCCAAACATAAACAACGGGCCTTTCCCTCTGAAACAAAACTCACCAGCCCGGTCCTTGATGGCAGATTGTGGGACTCCGTTGGCACTATCAAACCAGCCCGAGTTGGCACTGGTGCCAGCTTGGGTCTGGGGAGGCATCCTGCGTATCGCGGATTTTTCAGGAGCCAACCCGGCCACTCGGGCCATGGCCCCAAACATAAACAACGGGCCTTTCCCTCTGAAACAAAACTCACCAGCCCCGGTCCTTGATGGCAGATTGTGGGACTCCGTTGGCACTATCAAACCAGCCCGAGTTGGCACTGGTGCCAGCTTGGGTCTGGGAGGCATCCTGCGTATCGGCGGATTTTCAGGAGCCAACCCGGCCACTCGGGCCTATGGCCCCAAACATAAACAACGGGCCTTTCCCTCTGAAACAAAACTCACCAGCCCGGTCCTTGGTGGCAGATTGTGGGACTCCGTTGGCACTATCAAACCAGCCCGAGTTGGCACTGGTGCCAGCTTGGGTCTGGGAGGCATCCTGCGTATCAGCGGTTTTTCAGGAGCCAACCCGGCCACTCGGGCCTACAGGCCCCAAACATAAACAACGGGCCTTTCCCTCTGAAACAAAACTCACCAGCCCGGTCCTTGATGGCAGATTGTGGGACTCCGTTGGCACTATCAAACCAGCCCGAGTTGGCACTGGTGCCAGCTTGGGTCTGGGAGGCATCCTGCGTATCGCGGATTTTCAGGAGCCAACCCGGCCACTCGGGCCACAGGGCCCCAAACATAAACAACGGGCCTTTCCCTCTGAAACAAAACTCACCAGCCCCGGTCCTTGATGGCAGATTGTGGGACTCCGTTGGCACTATCAAACCAGCCCGAGTTGGCACTGGTGCCAGCTTGGGTCTGGGAGGCATCCTGCGTATCGCGGATTTTCAGGAGCCAACCCGGCCACTCGGGCCTATGGCCCCAAACATAAACAACGGGCCTTTCCCTCTGAAACAAAACTCACCAGCCCCGGTCCTTGATGGCAGATTGTGGGACTCCGTTGGCACTATCAAACCAGCCCGAGTTGGCACTGGTGCCAGCTTGGGTCTGGGAGGCATCCTGCGTATCAGCGGATTTTCAGGAGCCAGCCCGGCCACTCCGGGGCACAGGCCCCAAACATAAACAACGGGCCTTTCCCTCTGAAACAAAACTCACCAGCCCCGGTCCTTGATGGCAGATTGTGGGACTCCGTTGGCACTATCAAACCAGCCCGAGTTGGCACTGGTGCCAGCTTGGGTCTGGGAGGCATCCTGCGTATCGCGGATTTTCAGGAGCCAACCCGGCCACTCTCGGGCCTATGGCCCCAAACATAAACAACGGGCCTTTCCCTCTGAAACAAAACTCACCAGCCCCGGTCCTTGATGGCAGATTGTGGGACTCCGTTGGCACTATCAAACCAGCCCGAGTTGGCACTGGTGCCAGCTTGGGTCTGGGGGAGGCATCCTGCGTATCGCGGATTTTTCAGGAGCCAGCCGGCCACTCCGGGCCTATGGCCCCAAACATAAACAACGGGCCTTTCCCTCTGAAACAAAACTCACCAGCCCCGGTCCTTGATGGCAGATTGTGGGACTCCGTTGGCACTATCAAACCAGCCCGAGTTGGCACTGGTGCCAGCTTGGGTCTGGGAGGCATCCTGCGTATCAGCGGATTTTTCAGGAGCCAGCCCGGCCACTCGGGCCTATGGCCCCAAACATAAACAACGGGCCTTTCCCTCTGAAACAAAACTCACCAGCCCCGGTCCTTGATGGCAGATTGTGGGACTCCGTTGGCACTATCAAACCAGCCCGAGTTGGCACTGGTGCCAGCTTGGGTCTGGGAGGCATCCTGCGTATCAGCGGATTTTCAGGAGCCACCCGGCCACTCCGGGCCTATGGCCCCAAACATAAACAACGGGCCTTTCCCTCTGAAACAAAACTCACCAGCCCGGTCCTTGATGGCAGATTGTGGGACTCCGTTGGCACTATCAAACCAGCCCGAGTTGGCACTGGTGCCAGCTTGGGTCTGGGAGGCATCCTGCGTATCGCGGATTTTCAGGAGCCAACCCGGCCACTCTCGGGGCACAGGCCCCAAACATAAACAACGGGCCTTTCCCTCTGAAACAAAACTCACCAGCCCCGGTCCTTGATGGCAGATTGTGGGACTCCGTTGGCACTATCAAACCAGCCCGAGTTGGCACTGGTGCCAGCTTGGGTCTGGGAGGCATCCTGCGTATCGCGGATTTTCAGGAGCCACCCGGCCACTCGGGCCTAGGGCCCCAAACATAAACAACGGGCCTTTCCCTCTGAAACAAAACTCACCAGCCCCGGTCCTTGATGGCAGATTGTGGGACTCCGTTGGCACTATCAAACCAGCCCGAGTTGGCACTGGTGCCAGCTTGGGTCTGGGAGGCATCCTGCGTATCGCGGATTTTCAGGAGCCAACCCGGCCCTCGGGGCCTATGGCCCCAAACATAAACAACGGGCCTTTCCCTCTGAAACAAAACTCACCAGCCCCGGTCCTTGATGGCAGATTGTGGGACTCCGTTGGCACTATCAAACCAGCCCGAGTTGGCACTGGTGCCAGCTTGGGTCTGGGAGGCATCCTGCGTATCGCGGATTTTTCAGGAGCCACCCGGCCACTCCGGGCCTATGGCCCCAAACATAAACAACGGGCCTTTCCCTCTGAAACAAAACTCACCAGCCCCGGTCCTTGATGGCAGATTGTGGGACTCCGTTGGCACTATCAAACCAGCCCGAGTTGGCACTGGTGCCAGCTTGGGTCTGGGAGGCATCCTGCGTATCGCGGATTTTCAGGAGCCAACCCGGCCACTCGGGCCTATGGCCCCAAACATAAACAACGGGCCTTTCCCTCTGAAACAAAACTCACCAGCCCCGGTCCTTGATGGCAGATTGTGGGACTCCGTTGGCACTATCAAACCAGCCCGAGTTGGCACTGGTGCCAGCTTGGGTCTGGGAGGCATCCTGCGTATCGGCGGATTTTCAGGAGCCAACCCGGCCACTCGGGCCTATGGCCCCAAACATAAACAACGGGCCTTTCCCTCTGAAACAAAACTCACCAGCCCGGTCCTTGATGGCAGATTGTGGGACTCCGTTGGCACTATCAAACCAGCCCGAGTTGGCACTGGTGCCAGCTTGGGTCTGGGAGGCATCCTGCGTATCGCGGATTTTCAGGAGCCAGCCCGGCCACTCGGGCCTATGGCCCCAAACATAAACAACGGGCCTTTCCCTCTGAAACAAAACTCACCAGCCCGGTCCTTGATGGCAGATTGTGGGACTCCGTTGGCACTATCAAACCAGCCCGAGTTGGCACTGGTGCCAGCTTGGGTCTGGGGAGGCATCCTGCGTATCGCGGATTTTCAGGAGCCAGCCCGGCCACTCGGGCCTATGGCCCCAAACATAAACAACGGGCCTTTCCCTCTGAAACAAAACTCACCAGCCCGGTCCTTGATGGCAGATTGTGGGACTCCGTTGGCACTATCAAACCAGCCCGAGTTGGCACTGGTGCCAGCTTGGGTCTGGGAGGCATCCCTGCGTATCGCGGATTTTCAGGAGCCAACCCGGCCACTCGGGCCTATGGCCCCAAACATAAACAACGGGCCTTTCCCTCTGAAACAAAACTCACCAGCCCCGGTCCTTGATGGCAGATTGTGGGACTCCGTTGGCACTATCAAACCAGCCCGAGTTGGCACTGGTGCCAGCTTGGGTCTGGGGGAGGCATCCTGCGTATCGGCGGATTTTCAGGAGCCAACCCGGCCACTCCGGGCACAGGCCCCAAACATAAACAACGGGCCTTTCCCTCTGAAACAAAACTCACCAGCCCGGTCCTTGATGGCAGATTGTGGGACTCCGTTGGCACTATCAAACCAGCCCGAGTTGGCACTGGTGCCAGCTTGGGGTCTGGGAGGCATCCTGCGTATCGCGCGGATTTTTCAGGAGCCAACCCGGCCACTCTCGGGCCTATGGCCCCAAACATAAACAACGGGCCTTTCCCTCTGAAACAAAACTCACCAGCCCCGGTCCTTGATGGCAGATTGTGGGACTCCGTTGGCACTATCAAACCAGCCCGAGTTGGCACTGGTGCCAGCTTGGGTCTGGGAGAGCATCCTGCGTATCGCGGAGTTTTTCAGGAGCCAACCCGGCCACTCGGGCCTATGGCCCCAAACATAAACAACGGGCCTTTCCCTCTGAAACAAAACTCACCAGCCCGGTCCTTGATGGCAGATTGTGGGACTCCGTTGGCACTATCAAACCAGCCCGAGTTGGCACTGGTGCCAGCTTGGGTCTGGGAGGCATCCTGCGTATATCGCGGATTTTCAGGAGCCAACCCGGCCACTCGGGCCTATGGCCCCAAACATAAACAACGGGCCTTTCCCTCTGAAACAAAACTCACCAGCCCGGTCCTTGATGGCAGATTGTGGGACTCCGTTGGCACTATCAAACCAGCCCGAGTTGGCACTGGTGCCAGCTTGGGTCTGGGAGGCATCCTGCGTATCGCGGATTTTCAGGAGCCAACCCGGCCACTCGGGCCTATGGCCCCAAACATAAACAACGGGCCTTTCCCTCTGAAACAAAACTCACCAGCCCCGGTCCTTGATGGCAGATTGTGGGACTCCGTTGGCACTATCAAACCAGCCCGAGTTGGCACTGGTGCCAGCTTGGGTCTGGGAGGCATCCTGCGTATCGCGGATTTTTCAGGAGCCAACCCGGCCACTCGGGCCTATGCCCCCAAACATAAACAACGGGCCTTTCCCTCTGAAACAAAACTCACCAGCCCCGGTCCTTGATGGCAGATTGTGGGACTCCGTTGGCACTATCAAACCAGCCCGAGTTGGCACTGGTGCCAGCTTGGGTCTGGGGAGGCATCCTGCGTATCAGCGGTTTTTCAGGAGCCAACCCGGCCACTCGGGGCTATGGCCCCAAACATAAACAACGGGCCTTTCCCTCTGAAACAAAACTCACCAGCCCCGGTCCTTGATGGCAGATTGTGGGACTCCGTTGGCACTATCAAACCAGCCCGAGTTGGCACTGGTGCCAGCTTGGGTCTGGGGGGCATCCTGCGTATCGGCGGATTTTCAGGAGCCAACCCGGCCACTCGGGCCTATGGCCCCAAACATAAACAACGGGCCTTTCCCTCTGAAACAAAACTCACCAGCCCGGTCCTTGATGGCAGATTGTGGGACTCCGTTGGCACTATCAAACCAGCCCGAGTTGGCACTGGTGCCAGCTTGGGTCTGGGAGGCATCCTGCGTATCGCGATTTTTCAGGAGCCAGCCGGCCACTCTCGGGCCTATGGCCCCAAACATAAACAACGGGCCTTTCCCTCTGAAACAAAACTCACCAGCCCCGGTCCTTGATGGCAGATTGTGGGACTCCGTTGGCACTATCAAACCAGCCCGAGTTGGCACTGGTGCCAGCTTGGGTCTGGGAGAGCATCCTGCGTATCAGCGGATTTTTCAGGAGCCAGCCCGGCCACTCCGGGCCTATGGCCCCAAACATAAACAACGGGCCTTTCCCTCTGAAACAAAACTCACCAGCCCCGGTCCTTGATGGCAGATTGTGGGACTCCGTTGGCACTATCAAACCAGCCCGAGTTGGCACTGGTGCCAGCTTGGGTCTGGGAGGCATCCTGCGTATCAGCGGATTTTCAGGAGCCAACCCGGCCACTCGGGCCTATGGCCCCAAACATAAACAACGGGCCTTTCCCTCTGAAACAAAACTCACCAGCCCGGTCCTTGATGGCAGATTGTGGGACTCCGTTGGCACTATCAAACCAGCCCGAGTTGGCACTGGTGCCAGCTTGGGTCTGGGGGCATCCTGCGTATCAGCGGATTTTCAGGAGCCAACCCGGCCACTCGGGCCTATGGCCCCAAACATAAACAACGGGCCTTTCCCTCTGAAACAAAACTCACCAGCCCCGGTCCTTGATGGCAGATTGGGACTCCGTTGGCACTATCAAACCAGCCCGAGTTGGCACTGGTGCCAGCTTGGGTCTGGGAGGCATCCTGCGCGTATCGCCGATTTTTCAGGAGCCAACCCGGCCACTCGGGCCTATGGCCCCAAACATAAACAACGGGCCTTTCCCTCTGAAACAAAACTCACCAGCCCCGGTCCTTGATGGCAGATTGTGGGACTCCGTTGGCCCCAAACATAAACAACGGGCCTTTCCCTCTGAAACAAAACTCACCAGCCCGGTCCTTGATGGCAGATTGTGGGACTCCGTTGGCACTATCAAACCAGCCCGAGTTGGCACTGGTGCCAGCTTGGTCTGGGAGGCATCCTGCGTATGCGGATTTTCAGGAGCCAACCCGGCCCTCCGGGCCTATGGC
>NW_022148261.1:0-31180 GCF_901933205.1 Camarhynchus parvulus
GGCATGTTGAGGCTCTCATCTCATCTGCTGCTGAAACACTGGGGCTCCGTGCTTTCCTTCCTATGGAAAGAGAGCTCTCCTTCTGGGCCAGGTGCCCATGGCCAAATTTGGGTTCCACCTCCAACATTGCCAATTGTAACGGATTGCAGGAAATGTTGGCTCAAAATATTTTGTGTGTGGGGGAGGAAGGGGCAGGTCCAGCCTTGCCCTGCCCTGTGACCCCAGCACTGCCCTGCCCTGGAACCCCAATCCCCCCAGAGCCTCCATCCCAGCCCAGCAGTGTCTGCCAGTCCCTGGAACACCACAGGCAATGCTTCACAGCCACCTCTGCAGCCCCCAGCCCAAATCCTGAGTGACCAAAACCTGAAGTCTCAGCTGGGGGAAAGGCCCAGGACGACCAAGGCTGACCACAAGGCAAGCACACATCTTGACCCTCCCTCCTCTTGGATTTTCCATCTGAACAACACTGGTATGCAGGCGTTTGTGCTTCTCTGTATCTTATTTGTCTTTCTCTCTGTCTGCTTCTTCGATATCTGTCTCCTTGCAAATTTTGAATAACTTAAAATGGAATGGGCTTACAGATTGTGAAGTTTAATGGGCAAAGTTTATGCTTTGAGAAGTAATTTTGTTGATTGGCTGTCATATTAAACCTTTTGCCAAAGTTTCTCTGATTTTCTAAAGTTCCCACTAAATGCTGTTTGGTTGTTTTGAGCTCCTGAGAATGTCTTGTTGGTATTTCTCCAGTACATCCAACTCAGAGGACACAAATAATAGTAATTCCTTTAAAACGTCTCCTTGAGAGAATTGTTTGGTAGATGGGAGTCAGGACTTGTCTGTCCTGCTTGGCATAGCCCAGGCAGGGCTTTCCCAGCCACATTCCACACTCCATTTCCCAGCTGGAGCCGCTGGTGCCTCTGAGTTGTGTATGCCCAGCCCCAGGGACGCTCTCCTTGTCTGCCCATTCCCCCACAGTCTCTGGGCAAGGATGGCTCACTGGGGGCTGCTGACATCCTCAGCAACTCGCAGAGGCTGCTGCTCAATTTTCCTGCTCCAGACGCTTGAAGCACATTCAAACTGAATAGATCATATCTAAAAAGACAGTGAGAAAACATATTTAGGCCCTGTTTAGGGTTTTCTTCCTGTTAATACATGGATATGTGCAATCTCCAATTGACACTGAATCCAAGTTCCTCCTCATGCTGTTTGAATGGATATGAAAATCAAGACCCTTCATGGCTGACAATCAATCTGACTCTGTCCCTACCCCCAGCCCACCATTTCCCTCATCCAAGCCCTGGCACTCAGAGCAGCCTTGTGCAAATCTGAGCTGCCTCCAGCCCAGGCTGCACCTGCAGCTTTCAGCTCCTTGGCTCTAACTCCCAACTTCTTTCCCTGCAGAAGGAGCTGCCCGAGACACAGAGGGATGTTCATTTCTTGTCTGCCAACAAAGCCAATGGAAGGCACAGCTCCCTCAAATGCCAAAGTCATTCTTCTCCCTGGCTCTGCCCTGCCCCTGATCCCCACAGCCCTGTCCTATTTCCTTCATCCCTCCAGTGCTAGGGACTTTCTGGGACGAGGGAGCTCTGCTCTGGCTATGGAGAGAGGTCCAAGTGCAGCTACTGGAGTGAGAACCACAACTCATCAGGTTTGTGTCCTTGGAGGGACCAGGAACTGCTGAGACTCAGAGGCACTGGAAGGATTTTCTTCATGGCACACACAAAAAAATGTAAACATGTCTAGATTTAATAAACCAAAACCCTTCTGTAGCAGGCAGGGACAGGCATTTCGCAAGATATCGGGATGTCACGCGGAGATGCAGAAACCTCTCTCCCCCCTCTGTCCTCGATAACAATCACCCTTGGAATGTAGCCAAACTAGTACCCCCTTAACATATAGATGCCAGTAACCTTTTTCTCCTTATTTGGTCTTAGAGAGAACACTGCATGACCCCCTTCCTTACGTAGTGTACCCCTACCTATATAAACCCCCGAGATGTAAGAATAAACGCCTTTGACCATCCACCACATTGGTGTCTGCGTGTGTCACTGGCCCGAGTGACCCATGAGGGAGTTGGGTTGCCGTGCTGTATTCTTTGAAACCAGGTCACCCCTTACCGCTACAAGTGGTGCTGAAACCCGGGAATCGTCTCCGCGGGTGACGGATTCTCCTGGACAGAGACAGCGGCCACAGCGGCTGGAGCGACTGTGTGAGAGAAGGGGACGCCCGGGACCCGCGAGCGAATGGAGGCGATAGCGAAGGTCGTAAGTTCGATGCATATGCAATGGGGAATTGTGAGCTCAGGAATTTTACTCTTGCCGTGACAAGACTCCTAGAGCTGGGGGTGATTCAACGCCCCATAGAAATATTACACTCCGAGGTTTGGGAAAAATGCACTGCCGCTTTGGCAGAGGACACTAAATCCACAGGCAGTGGAAAAATCCTAAAGGCGTGGGGTAAGGTAGAAATCGCCCTACGCCAAGCATTAGAAGAACACGAGACGTGGGAGGCGCGCGGTCGGCGTTTATTAGCCGTACCGAAGTTGGGGGTGGGTGCGGCGACACAGACCAGCCCCGAAAGCGAGCTGACCGAAAAAAAGAGATCACGCGGGGGCGGGCGCGTTCCATCCCTCCCGTGCCCGAGCCCAGATGCCCCGGAACCCTCAGGGTACCCCCTGTCCTTCCGCGGGACCCGCCGAGTCGAAACCCCCTCGGAATCTCCCGTTAAAACCGCGGTTTTCCCCGCCGGTCCCTTCCCGCCGGTCGCCGATCCAATGCAAACGGCGGAACAACGCGCCACGGTCTTTCTGGGGAGAGCTCGCGAGACGCGGCCCGGGGTGCGAAACGGCAGCGGGCTGGCGCTGGGAGCGGCGGCGGCGCCCGTTCCCACCGCCATATTCGTTTGAAAATGGCGCGGGCGAGCCAGGGGAGGGGCAGAGTCAGCGGGACCACGCCGCCAAAAGCCCGTGAACAAAGACAGGCGCTGAAACGCATGTGCGGGGAGGCCAGCGCGGGCGTCCCTGTCAGGGGCTGCAGACCCTGGCAACGCGCGCTCGCGCGGGAGGCGGCGGGGGCGGACGCCGCTTGGGAGCCGCGCCCGTGCCACCACCATATAAGGGGAGATCCCTCCCAGCGGGAGGCAGGGCAAGCCCGGGGCGGGAGCGACACCGCCCCTGAGGGGAGGAGCGGGGCCGGAGCCGAAGCGAAAAGGCAGGGAGGACCGGAAGTCTGTCAGCAGTTTACTTCCGACTCTGAGTGGAGCCAGAGCTCCCCAGACTGCTCGAAACCGCAGCGACTCGGACGCTGAGAGAACAGAATTAATGCGGTTTCGGACGAAACCGAATAAAAGCTAAAAATAAAACCGGGAATCAGCCACAGTACGAGCTCACTGACTGGGGAAAAATAAAAATAGCTTGTGCTGACTGGAAACCCGCGGAAACGGTGCACGCCTTTCCCCGTAAGGGTCACGGGAGACCAGGGAAACCAGCAAAGAACATACACTCCGGTAAACCCCAAAGAAGTTCAGGCGATTGTTAAGATTTTGCTGTTAGGGCTAGTTGTCAGAGGGCAAGCCAGCCCAGACTACTACCCCCATCAGCCATTCAGGTGGGTCATGCGACATCTTACTGATAGTAAGATGCTCAGAGACATCACCACGCCGAACACCCCATCCTTCATACTTTGCGTTGCCGACCTGTTTCCAAGACAACCAAAGCCAGACCCTCATTCCCCACACGCCGCACACATGTATCTATCCTACTGGTGCCCAGCTTCAAACCCAGGAAAGAGTTACTGTAATCACCCAGAGTGGGGATACTGTGGGCATTGGGGCTGTGAAACAATAGTTATGGACGCCAGGCCATCAGGGCCCGGGTGGGACCCACAAGAGCCCGACAAGTTCCTACAGTTCACCTGGGCACCCGCAGGTTGCAAAACACCAATCTTCATTCAGGGAAATTTCTATCGAAACCACTATAAAATTCCCAAAATTCGGAAATGCACTCACTACAACATGACAGTCCTGCAGCCAAATCACCCTGGCTGGGCTGTGGGCAAAGTGTGGACAGCAGTCCTTCAAGGGTCAAAACAGTGGGTGAACGTGCAAATGACCAGGCTCCAACCGTCAGCACCCCGAGCGGTTGGACCCAACAAAGTGATTAAAAGCACACAGAGAGGGAGAAACATGACCTACCCCAAGGCCTTGCCCACAAAGGTCACCGACGTCCTGACCGGTGGCATGGAAACCTTCCAGATAGGTCGCTCGACCGGGTCAGAATCGGACCCAATCCTAAGCATGTTAGAAGCTAGTTTCCTATCCCTAAACGAATCTAACCCTAACCTAACCGACTCCTGCTGGCTTTGTTACGATGTCAAACCCCCCTTTTACGAAGGAATCGCTTTAGACATCCCCTTTAGCTATTCCACAGCCAAAGCCCCTCACCAGTGCAGGTGGGACACTCCCCGCAAAGGAATCACCCTGAGTCAAGTTACAGGTCGGGGGAGATGCTTTTGTAATGCAACCCTAGCCAAGCGAAAGGGCGACATCTGTACCGAAGTAGTCCAGCCCGACAAGAAAAATAATAAGTGGGCAGTCCCGTCTGCATCGGGGATGTGGGTTTGCCAGAGATCTGGAGTGAGTCCCTGTGTGTTCCTTGCCAAATTCAGTACCTCTAACGACTTTTGTGTCCAAGTTCTGATCGTTCCTAGGGTCCTGTACCACTCAGACGAAGAGGTGTACCACCTTTTCGAAGAACCCAGCCGATTCCACAAAAGAGAAATATTAACAGGTATAACTATCGCAATGCTGCTCGGCCTAGGAGCAGCCGGAACGGCGACAGGAGTCTCGGCCCTAGCAACTCAGCACCAAGGACTGTCCCAGCTGCAGATGACCATTGACGAGGACCTGCAGAGGATCGAGAAATCCATTTCCTTCCTAGAGAAATCAGTCTCCTCCCTCTCAGAAGTGGTCCTGCAGAACAGGCGAGGACTGGATCTCCTGCTCATGCAGCAAGGAGGCCTGTGCGCCGCCTTGAAAGAGGAATGCTGCTTCTACGCGGACCACACGGGAGTCGTTAGAGACTCCATGGCAGAGCTCAGAAACAGACTGGCTCAGAGACAGAGAGACAGGGAAGCCCAACAGGGTTGGTTGGAGTCCTGGTTCAACCAATCACCTTGGCTAACCACTCTCATTTCTACCCTGGCAGGCCCATTGGTAATGCTGCTTTTAACTGTTACCTTCGGGCCATGCCTGCTGAACAAGCTAGTCTCATTCGTTCGAGCCCGCCTGGAACGAACTAACATCCTGTTCGTGGAACGACAACAAATGCTGTGAATTCAACAGGGAACACTGCCAGTCACAAGAAACTGACCTGGCAAAAACTCAGGTTTTCCAAAACCCCTTTCCCTTGTCAAACCCCAACCTTCTACCTCGTGTTAGTGCCTATATATATATATGACTACCTCACCCATTAGTGAAAGAGAGGGGGGGAGGTGTAGCAGGCAGGGACAGGCATTTCGCAAGATATCGGGATGTCACGCGGAGATGCAGAAACCTCTCTCCCCCCTCTGTCCCCGATAACAATCACCCTTGGAATGTAGCCAAACTAGTACCCCCTTAACATAGAGATGCCAGTAACCTTTTTCTCCTTATTTGGTCTTAGAGAGAACACTGCACGACCCCCTTCCTTATGTAGTGTACCCCTACCTATATAAACCCCCGAGATGTAAGAATAAACGCCTTTGACCATCCACCACATTGGTGTCTGCGTGTGTCACTGGCCCGAGTGACCCATGAGGGAGTTGGGTTGCCGTGCTGTATTCTTTGAAACCAGGTCACCCCTTACCGCTACACCCTTCCCTGTGCTCCTTGTGACATCCAAGCAGCATCTGACATGTGCCCCATCCACAAGGCATGGCCATACGGGAAGGATTTTAGACAGTGGTGTAGCAGTTGGCCTGTGGATGGAGAAGGGTCGACCCTCTCGAGCGTCCCGGCTAGCTGGCCAGCACCTGCTAGCAGTCGTAGGGGGCACTGCCTCACTCTCGGGCACCTCAGTGTGAGAGGCAGCACCTAAGGAGAGCACCCCACGTTTTAGCAAGGGGCCGTCTCCTTGCAGGATGAGGCAGGTTGCAGCTACATGCAGCAGGATGGAACGCGAGCGACTCTCCAGCTGTGGCAAAATCCAGGATTTATTGTAATCCAGGTGGGAAGCAACAAACCCCAGGAGGCAGACAGGAGGACAGCCCCGAGGGGCGGGTGCAACAGGGGTGCAAAGGGAGAGGGGCAAAGGGGAGGCACCTGTCCTCGGGCAAATGGGAAACAGAGTACAAATAACTGACATGAGGAGAGAACCAATAAAACAACCTTGCGGGAGGGGCCCTGGCCCCTAAACCAATCATCTCAGGCCCTAGGGAGAAGATTCTAGAGGAAAATGTGCAGCCTGAGGATGACTGGCAGGGCACCGGGGAGGGGTTCGGAAAAAGATACATAACATAACTATAGCAACCGGGAAGGGGTAGGGATAATTGACAGCTGTCGAGGCGGGAAGGAGAACTAGGGCAGAACCATTTAAAACAATAGGGGGAATGGAACAACCCAAACCAACCACAACATCTCCCCCTTTTTTGTTTAAAAACAAAAGAAAAGGAAAAAATAAGCTAAACTTGAGTGTCCATTTCCGAGTCTGAGTCCAAGGGATTGTCTTCGGACCAGGGGCGGCTCAGAGGGGCTGAAGCAGCTTCCATTTCTTCATATGGTCCATCCCCTGAGCTCACCACCTGGTTGATGCTCGGCGAATTTTTCCACTTGGCTAAAAGTCTCTTAATTAATCTCCAAATAATAGGACAAACAACCAAAACTATCAATTAAATCAGGAGAGACAATAACACAGTTTTTAAAATCAACCCAACGCAACTGGCCCCATCCAGGAAAAATGTCACCCAGCCAGTCTGGCGATTCCTTTTTCTCTCACATTTTTTGGTGGTGCTTGCGTCCTCGGCCCTTGATGCGGCGTTGAGGCATGTGCGGTCTTGGCCGAGGACTGGAGCAAGCGCTCGCCAGACATTGGCCTTGGGATGAGGGATGGCCCGTTGGTCTGTTGGCTGGATGAAGGAATGCAGGGCAGCCACGAGGATGACAACTGCTTGGATGAGAGCCATTGGGTTAGGGTCACTAAAACGATAAGAAGACAACGTAAGTAAACAAAGTAATATTTCGGTTCTGCCCTTGTGGAATATCGAGGTTTAGATCTAGGGAAAAAGGCTTGCGTCTCCTCCGCCAACAAGCCTCTTGTACCCGTGCCACTGTGTTGACTTTATGCTCCTTTTTGGGAAGGAAGGGCCTGACCCATTTGGATGGTACCCAACAGAGGCCTGAGGGAGTCGACACGCAAGCGTACCCCCTCCCCTAGGTGACCAGGTCGAAAGGCCCTTCTGTCTTCCAGGCCTCCGGGTCCTTGACCAGGACTGAAGGCCTGGCTTTCAGGTGCAGCTTCTCGTTGTGCCCAAAGCGCCTTAATATTGGTGGGGTCAAATTATCAAAAGTGCAGTTGAGAAAATTGATGGTAAAAAGTGCTTTTGATAACCGGACTTGAGGGGACTCTACCTTCACAGCCGTTTGTTGCTGTTCAAGAACCCTTTTCAGGCTCTGGCGGGTCCTCTCGACCACGGCTTGGCCTGTCGGGGAATAAGGGATGCCCGTCTTATGCTCTATTCCCCATTGCTGCAGGAAGCTCCTAAGCTCCCTGAACTTATACGCTGGGCCATTATTGGTTTTTATGACCTTAGGGATGCCCAGCAGAGAAGACCTGAACAAGATGTTTTTCAACATCCGCCACCTTTCCCCTGTGTGCGCAGAAGCATAGACGGCACCGGAGAAAGTGTCCACAGAGACATGAATGAAACTCAGTCAGCCAAAGGACAGGACATGTGTAACTTCTATCTGCCACACCTCACAGCTGGACAAACCTCAGGGATTAGCGCCAGAGCTCAAAGATGGTGACTGGTTGGATTGGCACTGGGGGCATGTAGCCACAATCGCCTTGGCCTGTTCACGCGTAAGTTGGAACTGGCGAACAAGACCAGGGGCGTTTTGATGGAAAAGCTGATGGTTGATTTTAGCTTGCTGGAACACATCTGGGAGCAGGGCCATCTGGGCTGGAGCAGCTAGAGCATCAGCTCTTCGATTGCCCTCCGCGATGAACCCCGGCAGGTCGGTGTGTGACCTGACATGCATCACAAAGTATGGTTGCTCTCGGTGGGAGACTAGGGTGACCAATCTAGAGAGCAAGTTCAACAGAGGAACGTTGGACACCTCTGCAAGAACTGCATTCCCGGCTCTGGACACTACACCTGCGACATAAGCCGAATCTGTGACCAAACTGAATGGTTCATCAGCGAACCTCTCAAAAGCCCTGACGACTGCGTCCAACTCAGCTACTTGAGGTGAACCCTCTACTTTAACAACATCTGTCTCCCACCGCTGAGTCTGAGGATCCTTCCAAGTCATCACTGACTTGTGGGATGCTCCAGACGTGTCTATGAAAACTGTCAGTGCCTTCAGCGGGGTTCTGCTCTGAACCCTTTTTGAAGACAATTTGAATGGAACATCTTGGTTGAACAATTCATGGGCCTGTCACCCTACAGCAATTCGACCAGTGTAGCTATCCAGAGCAAATTGAAGCATTTCGTTCTCAGCAAACAGTTCATCAAGAGTTTTCTTTTTAAACTGGCCAGATTCTAATTTAATAGGGATGTGAATGCAGTCAAAGTCACAACCTGCTAGCTCCCTGATCCACCATCTTGCCTTGCGGATCAGTTCTGCCATCAGCTCCAGTGGCTGTGTCATTCTTTTGGACCGATGGTGACTGAGGAACACCCACTCTATGACCAAGAGGGGGTCACTTGAGCCTTGGTCCTTGCCCTTAGGTAACTTGGGAGGCTTGTCCCACTGAAAAATCATTCTGTGGAAGTGTGGCAGCTTTCCCAAAATGATGAATTTAAATGGCAAGCCCGGATGGTAGCGGTGGGCCTGCCTGGCCGAGATGGAATTTTGGATTTTCTCCATCACTGTCTGTGCCTCTGGGGTAAGGGACCTAGGAGAACTGAGCTCCTCTCCCCCTTTCAATAAATTGCAATGGGGGGCTAGGTCCTCGGTTGGAACGCCTAGCCAAGGCCTTACCCAATTCAAAGACCCACACAGCTGGTGGACATCTACCAAGGTCTTGATAGCCAATTTTTGCGGCACAATGGTCCACTTGGTAATTTCCAAACCCAGGTACTTCCAGGGTGGCATCCTCTGAATCTTATCTGCCTGAAGCTCGAAACCTGCAGCAATCAATGAATTCATTGTCAGGTCAAGCACGTGGGTAAGCATATCGTCAGTCGGAGCACAGACTAGAATGTCATCCATATAATGGTATATGATGACATCCTCCATGGCTGAACGAACTGGGGACAGCAAGGAAGCTAAACAACTGGCAGATCACAGGGCTGTTCTTCAGGCCCTGGGGAAGTACACGCCAATGGTAGCGCTTCCTTGGGGCTCCACGTTTGATGGTGGGAACCGTGAAGGCAAAACGCGGGGCGTCTTCAGGGTGTAGGGGGAATTTGGAAAAAGGAATCTTTTATATCTATTATGGCCAGATTCCAATTTTGTAGGAGCATTGTTGGGGACGGCATCCCTGGTTGGAGAGGACCCATATCTTCAATGATCTTATTAATTTGACGGAGGTCGTGAAGGAGCCGCCACTTATCTTTGTTTGGCTTTTTGATGACAAAAACTGGGAAGTTCCACTCTGACATGGACTCCACCAGATTGCCTTTAAGTAGCTGCTCCTTGACAAGCTCGTTGAGCACCTTCAATTTTTGTTTATTGAGCGGACACTGCTCTACCCAGAGAGGTTTATCTGTCTTTCAATTCAGTTTCCATGTAGGGCACCTCTCAGTGACCGCTGCCCAAAAAACCTGGGGAGCTGCTGGGAGGTCAATTCGGGCTCCCCACTGGGTTAGAAGGTCTCTCCCCCACAGAGGTTCCGTATAATCCAAAATGAAGGGGCACACCGACACCAGTTGCCCATCCAGCCCCTCAATTTGTACAATGCTCTTTGATTGTTTCGCTAATTGCATGCCTCTGACACCTTGCACGTGACCAGCCACGTCCTGCAATTCCCAATGTGACGGCCATTCCCAAGAAGGAGTGATCGTCACATCTGCTCCTGTGTCCAAGAGACACTTGAGAGCTTTTTGGTCTCCCCCCATTGAAAGCTGACAGGTGATTCGTGGCTTTCTCTCCCCAAGACCTGGGCCCAGGCTACCGTGGGAAAGAGATCTTGTTGAGATGCTGAGGGTAGCTCTGAGCCCAAGCTCAGCTCAGGCACAGGGATGGCCTGAGCGACCACCTGGCCTTTGGGGAGAAAGAGGGGAGGGAGGACACAGTACAGCCCCATGGAAAACTTTCCCGGGTCTGATGTCAGGAGACCCGGGACTATATTTATTTCTAAAGGTGTGAATTTTGTGTCTCCGACGACAACAAACTTACATCCGAGTCATCTCCAGTTACCTGGGCACTCCGGGCACGCGGTCACCAGATGGAAGTTGGTGTCTTTGAGATGGAGAGGTTGAGTCAGCTGCAACCTGAAAGGAGCAGTTTGAGAGAGTGTGGTTAAGATGGCATAAGGTTGGATGCAATCTAAACAAGGCAAATCCGGTGAAATAGAGTCCAGTCCAGTCATGGCTGCAGCTACAGGCAGGCCTATTTTTGGTGGTTCTCTTCCTTTCCCCTCCCTGCAAGATGTTACAGAGCCTCATTTTTGTCATCATGCAAGGAGGGACTGCGTTTTGAAACTAGTTTTTTGGCTGTGACTCCCCCCAATGCCTTTGCCCTTTCTTCAATTCTAAGAACTGTAGCCTCAAAGGGCAGTCCGGCATCCAATGTCCTAACTTCCCGCAAAGATGACATGGGGAAGTCCTCCTCTGAGCCGGTCCAGAGGTGCTGGGATGAGGTGTCGGGAGCAGGATTGGAGCAGCAGGTGCGGCATCGGTGTTTGTGATGGTATCCGTGGCAGCAGCAGCAGCAACCCATCGAGGTGGCGGCCGGGTCTTCTGGTCTGCATCTCCTGATGTTAACGAGACCTTGTGCACACACACCTTGAGCATTTTTTGCAGAGTGGGAGGAGGGTGCAGGGGTAAACTAAAAATGGCGGCTTTACACACAGAGTTAGCATTCGTAAAAGCAACTTCTTTAAGAAGTTCCACCCTGGCCCCCTCACTCTGCACCTGCAGCTCGATGGCCTTGCGCAGGCGCTCCACAGAAGACACAAAGGATTCATTCTCACTCTGGAAGATTTTTGAATATGAGACCTGGGGCGCAGCTGACCGCAACCCCAGGAACACCTTTTTGGCTGCCCTGAAGCTTTCCCATAACACCTCCACGGGGATTGACCTGGCCTGGGAATGCCTGTCAGCCCAGCTTCCCATCCCACATAGATGGTCTGTGGAGATGGCATCCCTGTCCAAATCCACCCCCAGGCGGGCATTGTCCCAGAGTGTAGGCAGGATCCCCACCACCTCCTTTTTCCATGCCTCCTCCCACATAACGAATTCAGTGGGGTTCAGGAGGCATGAAAAAAGACACCACAGATTGGAGGGGGTAACTTCCGACTCTGTCAGCATGGCCCTCAGGATCCCCCGGAAGTACTCACTCTCCTGGGAGAAATAAATCCCTTTGGGCCTTGCAGAGTTCTTTGATCAGGTGGTAGGGGAACGGGGTCCACTGGGCTCGGGCTCTCCCCTCCCCCTCAGGGTGGTATGTGACTGGACCCGCAGAAAAGATAGGAACCGGCTCCGGGTCCCGGGTCTCCATCCCCCTTCCCCCGGCCCCGAAGCATGGGAACCAGAAACCGCACCGTGGGAACCGGAAGAGGGAACATGGGAACCGGAACTGGGAGAGGAGTGGGAGTGGCTGGAGGACTGGCTGGAGGACTGGGCGCTGATGTCTGATGTCAAGGTCCCCGCCCAAGGGGAGGAGTCAAAGGGCGGAGCTTGGTAGGAGGGAGGAGAAATGGGAGGGGCTGCCAGGGGAGGGGGAGCAGAGGGAAGCTGGGAGTAGTCAGAGGACAGGAAGGGGTTTTTCAGGGACCTAAAGGGATTATGGGATGAAGAAGGGGAAAAGGCGGGAAAAGCCATGTGGCTTCCTCCATCTTGAGCTCCATAGGAGCCATCTTGTGGAGGGAGACAAAACCGAACCGAGGGTTTAGCAACTGGGGATTTATGAACCGGCAGAGAAGGGGAAGGAAAAGGTCCCCTAAGAGTCGGGCCCGGACTCCTAGGGCAGGGGGACTGGGAGCTCTGAGGGGAGCCAGGGGAATGGTGGACACCCTGTGCTTTGCTGGAGCGAGCTGCTCCACTCAGAATCCCACTTCTAGGGCAAACGGGAGGGAAAAGGGCTAGGAACAGGGGAATGGGGAGAACTGGGGAATAAACTCGACACGGATGGCTGTCCTCTCTATTTTGATATAGATTGAAGCAACAATTCAATTTGTAAAGACCAGAAGCTGATTTTGACCAGGGAGGTTTCCCCCGACTTGACAGAATCCCGTAGTTTTTTATTAACAATCTTCCAAAACCTGGGATTGTAAATACTATAGGGGGAAGCTTCTGGAAAATGAGAGAACAGCCATTTTATCAAACGTCTTAGCTCCTTTTTTGGAACATCAAAACCCCCCGCCCATAGGATTCCCTCAGCTTCGAGATAAGCTCTCTCTTGAGCTGCTGAGAAACGCGCACCCATTTTAAAGATTTTAACTTGAGACACTCAATCCACCCACTTTCCCAGAAAAGGTACAAAGAAAACAAGAAAGAGCCCCCACCGGCCCCGGTCGAGTTAGGAAAAGCTGTGCAGCAAAGAGAGAAAAATCCTCAGATCACCACCCGCGATGATGAGGAGTAAAGGGTTAAAAAGACAGGGAGAAAAAAAGATAAATACTCGCAAAATCTGGTGAGGACCAAACAGAAATGCGGGGGCGGTGGTTCCTGCCGTGGGAACGACTCCTAGGTGCGAGGAGCTGCTGTTCCCGGTCCTCCAGAGTGCCACCCTCCAGAAAGGGGTCTGCTCCCACGGAGGTAGTTTGGTGGCCAATGAGACTTTTTGCCTCGTCCGTGGGGTCCAGGGATGGTCTCAGGCCGCACGTTGGGCTCCAAGAACTGTAGCGACTCGGCTAAAGAGGGGAACGGTCGACCTTCCCGAGCATCCAGGCAAGCCGGCCAGCACCGCTTGCAGCTCGGGGGGCACTGTCCCACTCTCGGGCACTCTCGGTGCTAGGAACAGTGCCTAAGGAGAGCACCCTGTGCTATGACAGTGATGCTTCCTTGTTTCAGGATGAGGCCGGTTCTGGCTACGATCAGCAGGAATGAAGAGAGCACTCTCCAGCTGTGACAAATCCAGAAATGATTGTAGGCCCCAGGGGAGCAAACAACTGAAGAGTCCCGAGTGGGTGGATACATCGGGGGAGGGAGAACCTGGGCAAAATGGGGAACGGATCAAACAATACAACACAACATCTGGGGAACCCCCTGCAGGCCTGGGCTGGCCACAGGACTTGGTGGCCTGTGGGCATGGCAGCCAGCTTGAAGCCTTGAACATGCAGGTGTCTGGAAGTGCTGGGCTGGGGAACTGCCTGGGGCCCCTGCAGAGGGGGCAGGCTTGCAGGGAAGCCCCATGCATGCTGACATGGAGCTCCCCATGCTGACATCCCTTGCTCTCCTCCTTAACAGCTGTCAGAGTGAATCACATTGAGTTTGGGCACTGTCCTGTTGGGGAGCCCTGCTGGAGGGCCTTGACCATCACCAGCCACGCGCAGACCAAGGTCATGCGCTTTGAGTGGGAGGCAGAGGCCCCATTCCTGTTCTCCCCCAAGGTGAGCATGGACTGCTCTGCCTCTCCCCATTGCTCAAGCCCTGCCCTGGTGTGCCTGGCAGCTGGCAGGGAGTCCTCACATGCCACTGAGAGCCCATTCCAGTGCCATGGAGGAGATGCAGTCCCTGGCTTGGCTGGGCCAAGGCTGCCAGCCTTGCAGAAAAGGCTTCATGTTCTGGCAGGTGGCACCTTCTGTTCACACTTTTGTCTATCAAACTTCACGTAAATCCACTCTGAGGTGCAGGTTCCTGGCACAGCTGTTCACCATATCAATCTCTTCTGCTGTCAGTCCTGTCCTTGGCAGTGCTCCCAGTTTGGTTCTTGACTCCCTGATTCTCCCTAGGTGGGACACCTCCATCCTGGCTGTGCCAAGGACATCACAGTGACCTTGAGATCAGATGTCCCAGCCACCTTCAGGAGGCACCTGGTGACATGTAAGGTGACCACAATCAACTTGGGGCTGCCACAGAAGAAGGTTCAGGACTGGGATGACCAAATGACCATCACCACATGGAAGAATAGCACCAGGAAAGACCTGGCAGCCGGGTGGCCTAAAATAGAGAGGGTAAGAAGCAGAATGGCAAAAAAAGCCAAGCCAGCTTTTACAAAAAGAACCACCATAACACCATCACTGCTGGCTGAGCAGCTCCTGCTTCCTCTGGCATTGGACAGCCGTGAGCTTCACCAGCAGTGCATTCAGGGGAGAGGTGGAAGCACAGTGACCAGATGCACTCACACAAGATGGGGAAGCCTTCTGACAGTAGACCTTCAGCCACACACAGCTATCAGTCTGGGCCACAAGCACAAGTGTTGCAGCCCATGTTGAATGGAAGGCAATGCTTTATGATTTTATCCCATTTTATGGTGTTAGAAATCTCTTCATCTGATTGGTACCTTTTCACCAACAAGGAGTTAAGTCTGCTGCACTGTCTCTTCTTTTGAAGTGGAGGGAAATCCACTTGTCCTGCATATGCTGGTGAACTGCAAGTTTTGTCTGCATGAGAATTTGGTTGTGGTCTCTGTATTGTTTGGGATATCTCATCATGGAGTAGCCCAGGCACTGCATGACTCTATGGAGGAGTCCGGAGAAGGATCATCTCCAGAGACTCTTGCTTTTATTGCCATTATCGCCAAGCACACTCATCTTGGGTGAAGGTTCCTTCCGAGTTTGTGGACCATTTTTAGGCCTCTAAACCATCCCCTTTTCTATCAGAACATCTGCAGTTGGAGACTTTCCCAGTGAGATCTTTCACATCCCAAAATGCCCATCCCCAGCTCCCAGCAGTGTGGCTGTTGCTCCAGACATGACATCTGGAGAGCACTTTCTCCTAAGACAAGAAGAACAAGGTGCTTTCTAGATCTCTTCAGTCTTGGGCTTCTCCACCCACAGAGCTCCAGCAGGGGCGCTTAAGCCTAATTTTGAGACCTACTGGATGCATAGGGGAGCAGGAAAAAAGCCAGTCCCTCTACAAGGCTGAAGGACAGGCACTGGAATGGAGCTGTTGTCTCCATGGGGATATTAACAGCTGTGGTAGTGACTGCTGGGATCAGTGGCTAGAAACAGCTACTGTAGCAGAACAGTCCCAAGTTTGTCATCTTTGCAGGGAAGTAAAAGTGAATAGTCCTTTCTAGTCCCTGTATGAGGCTGATCCTGGAGGCCAGAAGATTGCCCTTCTGAGCCTGACTTTGTGGGCTCTGCTCAGTGATTCCTCCCTTGTGCGTTTGCAGGTGGTCAAGCCAGTGCCAGAACCAGCTCACACAGTGCTGGAGGAGAGCAGCCAGGAGGTTGAGGTGTACCTCAGTGCCGTTGTTGCCTACACCCAGTTCCAACTGAGCAGCACCAGGGTTCAGTTCAAGGACACCTTGCCCTTCCAGACAAGGACAGCCACGTGAGTGCTGGAGGCCAGGCACAGCTCCTCCTGGGAGCAGGAGCTGCCTTTGCCCAGGGCTGGCCCAGTGCCTGCTTGCCAGAACTCTCCCCCAGCCAAAACGATCATTGCCTGGGACTCCATGTACAAATCACAAACGGGACGGGAATGCTGATAAACACACCCCGAGCTGTTTAATTTCCAGCATCAGCCTCATCACATGGTTATGACAATGGGAAGATGCCAGCAGCTCACATCCCCAGCAGTAGATAAAGAACTTCATGTTACAACTCACTTTCAAAGTTTTCTGACCAATCACAGAAAGCCTAAGCATATTGACAGTAGTTGCATCCAACCACTACAAGCACACGTACCTTTGGTTTAAACATTGCTTGCTTATTTTGAATACAATACCTGCTTGTAAGCCTTAAAACACAATGCAAAGAGCTCCATTATTAAGCTTCAAACTTCCTAATATCTCACTAGATATACTTTTCTGTAGCTTAGGGAGTTACTCTAGACAAGAGTTAATACACAGACCATTGTTCTATTTGTCTTTACTTACTCTCTACTTCTTCTATAATTTTTCTGCTGACAAATCTTATGGCTTCTGCTTAGCCCTAATCACAGTTCTGCTGTCTCTGAGTCTTGCCTTTTGTAGCTTTCCCAAAACGCTCTGATTTTAAAGATTGCCACCAAAACCAGCACAGGCCCCTTTACGTGCACACAAGGCCAAGCAGGAGATGGTGGTCAGGAGAGGCTCAATGCTGCCCTACCTTTGTGCTGAGAGCAGCCATGGCTTTGCTTTCACTGCATGTCACCTGTCCCCACCTGCTCAAGAAGAAGTTTGCAGTCAAAGCAGGACCTAAAGTCCAGAGGAAGCCCCTTAGCTTCAGTGTCCTGGGCACCCTGTTGGCCCTTTTCTCCTAAACTTCCAGACTTTGAAACACTTTCTTGGGCCACCCAGGACAGCAGTCTGAGCATGGCAGGGTTGCCTGGGGAAGAAGATGCTCCTCAGCAGAAAGTGGCACCAGGAGTCCATCAGACAATATTACTGTACTATTTGCTTTTTATACTTAAGGACTTTTTTTTTTTTTTAATTCTTCCTTCTTGCTTTTCAGTTTCACAATGTACAACACAGGGGAGGTAGCCCTGAAATACTCCTGGGACAAAGGTGAAGAGAGTGAACCCATGAAGAAGCCATTCCCAACCACTCTGATGCGTAAGAGCATTTCACTTGGTAGCTGAGGGCCTGGAGAGAAGACCCTGCCACTTCACTGCAAAACATGAATTGCTTTTTCATCCTTCTCCACACATCCACTTTCATCAGCATCTTGCCAGCTGCAGCTCTGGAGGGTTTTCTCCTTGTCCCCCTCTGCCTTTCAGCCCCTTCTGTTCTTGCTCTGCAAAGGAGCTGAGCCAGGCTCTGGGGACAGCCACGTGCTGGGTCAGGACTGGGAAGGGGGACATCAGCTCATCTCTTGGAGAAGTCTGAGACTGGGAAAAACAGGGCTGTAAGGAGTGAGCTGCCCTGCAGCCAGTGTCTGTGTGCAGTTCTGCACTCCAGGGCAAATGCAAAGTCAGTGTCTAAAACCAACTCTCCTGCTTTGGCACAGGAGTGTGTGCTGCAGGCAGAGACCCTGCTCCCAGACGCTCTATTTCCTGCTAGAATAAAGGACTTGGCCAGAGATGCTCCAAGTGCATCCCAGCTCTCTCCCAGCGACGTGCAGCAGGAGGCAGAGCTGCTGGGAACACAGGATTTTGTCTTTGAAAGGTGTCCTCCTCCTCCCTGCAGGTCGGTTCCTCTCCTACAATAACGTGAAGCATGACAAAAAGCTGCTGTGTTTTTGGTGGGGGCAGGACAATCCTGCTGAGACACCTCCTAAAGTGCGGCAGCTGGGGCAGCAGCAGCAGGATTCTGGGAAGCAGCAGGACGAGGATTCCAAGCAGCAGCAGGAGCAGGTTTCCCAGCAGCAGCAGGAGCAGCCCGAGCAGCAGGAGCACCTCGAGCAGCAGGACCGCTCCAAGAAGCTGCACTGCTCCAAACAAAAGAACCTCTCTCCAAAGCGTGTCAGCTCCTCCCTGGAAGCCTTCCCAGATGTTTTCCATGACCTGTTCTGCATCAACCCCTACCGTGGCACCATCAGCCCTGGCCAGAAGCAGACCTTTCACCTGCAGTTCTCCCCAAAGTGCGCCGGGAAGTTTAAGACCACCCTGCTGTGCAGGTGGGAAACGTCGAGGCCCTTGCCAACTCCTGCTTCTGATGGGTGTCACTGAATCACAGGGTGGGACAGGGTGGAAGGGAGCACAGTAGGTCATCTGGTCCCACCTCCCTGCTCAGGTGGGCTCATCCCAGAGCACGTGGCACAGGGTTGTGTCCACAGGGCTCTGCAATAATTTCAGTGGGGGACACTCCACACCCTCTCTGGGCAACTCGTCACCTGCACAGGAAAGAAGTTCTTCCTCAGGTTCAGGGGAATTTCCTGTTCAGGTTCTGCCCATTGCCTCTTGTCCTACTGCTGGGCATCACCAAGCACAGCCTGGTTCATGCCCTAACACCCTCCCTTCAGTCCCTCTGACTGGGATGGGGAGGTGGGAGACAGGCAGCCCCAGAGAGGCAGCAGAAGCACCCACAGGAGCACAGCAAGATCATCATCTGGCCTTGGTAGGGAGGCACTGGGAAAAGACACTGCATGGAACAGTAAGCTCCTGGAGGGTTGCTGTTGGTTGCTCTGGGTCTCGATTGAAGGCACTTGAGATGGTAGTTCATGTTCAGACTCTGGTGTTTATTATTTTTTATCAGTAAAGCAGTCTCAAAACCATGAGTTCGGCAGCTTTTCATTAGCAAGGCACAAAATGGGTAATTGTCTCTTGTTACAAGGTCTTTTAAGACTAAACTCTCCAATTAAGAATGGACACCTCGATTATTTTCCCTTTTCACCCAATAACTGCTCCCAAAGAGCCTGCAATGCAGACTTTTCTGTCCAATTACGGAACATCACCCAAACCCATGAAGAAGAAGGAAGAAGCAGCATGAAGAAGAAACTCAGGATGACACCCTGTGCCCTCCATCTTACTTCCATCCACAACATGCTAAAATCCCAAAACCTCAATTTCTCACCAAGCGATAAATCTACACTACTCTCTATAATCTATTGCACACTTTTGTGGATTCCAGTCTATCTTGAAGTCTAGAAAACTTTCTCTATGAATGAGGGTCAAAGTCAGTGCTGCCCTGGGGGTCAGGACACCCCAGAGCAGACAGAGAAATATTCCCAGTGCCCTGGGTTTCCACAGTTGCAAAATCTGGAACGAGAGATCCAGGAACCAGCCAGTCCATAGCTCTGCTTCCTTTTGGGACAAGCAAGGCTTCTCTACATGGAACCCCACGTTCTGTAGTTGGTCCCCAGGCATTTAACTGGTCCTGTTCCTGCCCTTGCACCTCTGCAGCCTCCATGCAGCCAGTGCAGTTGTTGAATTTGCTGCTGGCTGCTTGCACAGAGAGAGGATGCAACACTGTGTGCTCTGCAAGGAGACAGAGAAGTGGCTGGCTGGAAATGTTTGTCTGGCTAATAGCAGTCCCTTTCTTCCTAGGATTCCTAACCTGGAGCCGGCTCAGAAGAAGGGGCAGGTGATTGTGGAAGGCAGAGTCCAGGAGTGGAAGAATCTTCATGAACCATTAGAGTAGAGGGAGAAAGGCCAGGGAGCCAAGAAGGAGGTTGCTCTGGAGAGCACCACCCGAGGAACAGCGTTTCTGTCAGCTGGAGCATCCGGCAGGAGCCGGTGCCACATTGTGCCTTCTGCTGCTGATGGTCTCACACTCTTCACCAGAGACCTGCCAAGCTCTAGCTTATCCTTTTAGTTAGCTAAGTTAATTAACTGTTTGTTAGATTGATAAGAGGTTGATAATTGTCAATTAATTGTTAATAAACAGTTGTTAATAAATTGTTAATTGTCAGCTTGTCTTGCTTTGAAAGACAGGTGTCTGTGGGACCTGTCTGGAATGGAGAATGTGACCCCCTTCCCTCCAAATCATTATAACTTTGAAATTAAGGGGCTTTCAGGCAAAGATATCGGAAAAGGAAAAACAGTTCCTTGCCAGTACAACAAGACAAACAAACAACACCAGCAGCAACAACAAACAGAACCAGATACCCAAGCACAGCCTTCCCTTGGCTGCAGGCACTTTCCCTTTGGTGTTGTTCCTTTCACAGCCAGGCCTGGGCTGTCAGCCACAGGACTTGGTGGCCTGTGGGCATGGCAGCCATGCTTGCAGAGCAGTGTGTGCTGTGCTTAGGGATGTGTCAGGGTGTTTCCCTGGAAGTGCTGGGCTGGGGAACTGCCTGGGGAACTCCCTGCAGAGGGAGGAAGGCTTGGAGCTAGGAAGCCTTGAACATGCAGGTGTCTGTGCACGTGAGGGGGGCAGGTGGAGCTCCCTGCATGCTGACATCCCTTGCTCTCCTCCTTAACAGCTGTCAGAGTGAATCACACGGAGTTTGGGCACTGTCCTGTCGGGGAGCCCTGCTGGAGGGCCTTGACCATCACCAGCCACGCGCAGACCAAGGTCATGAGCTTTGAGTGGGAGGCAGACGCCCCATTCCAGTTCTCCCCCAAGGTGAGCGTGGACTGCTCTGCCTCTCCCCATTGCTCAAGCCCTGCCCTGGTGTGCCTGGCAGCTGGCAGGGAGTCCTCACATGCCACTGAGAGGCCATTCCAGTGCCATGGAGGAGACGCAGTCCCTGGCTTTGCTGGGCCAAATCCAACAAGGTGAGGTTTAACAAGTCCCAGTTCTGGGTCCTGCACTCTGGCCACAGCAACCCCTGCAGCACTACAGGCTGGGGACAGCGTGGCTGGACAGCAGCCAGGCAGAAAGGGACTTGCAGGGACTGATGGACAGCAGGCTGTACATGAGCCAGCAGTGTGCCCAGGTGGCCAAGAAGGCCAATGGCTCCTTGGGGCCCTGCAATATCACAATTGCCCCTTGCTTCCATGAGGCCTTGCAGTGTCCAAACGGTTTCCTCCTTGCCACGGGACTGCGCAATGCCACAATGGGCCTCTTGCTTCCATGAGGTCACAGAGTCTCAAAATGGCCCCTTGGTTCTATTGGGTTCCCCAGGATCACAGTGGCCCCTTGGTTCCACCTGGCCTGGATGCGTTACCCTGGCCCCTTGCTTCCATGGGGGCCCAGAGTGTCACAACGGCCCCTTGCTCCCATGAGGCCCTGGGATGTCACAACGGTCTCATGGCTTCCACCAGGCCCTGCTGTTCCACAATGGCCCTTGAAGTGTCACAATAGTTTCAGTGGGTTCCCCCATTGGTTCACAATGATCTCCTTTGTTCTGTAGTGTAACAATGGTATCCTTGGTTCCACCCTCAGAATGGCCCCGTGGTCTCATGCAGCCCCACAGCCCCTAATAGAGCCCCCCATGGCCCCTTATGGAGCCCCACAGTGTCACTGTGATCCCCTTGAGTCCATGAGGCCCTGCCATGCTACAAGGACCCCTTGGTTCTACAAGGCCCTGCAGTGTCACAATGGCCCCTTGGTTCCAGTGGGTCCTGAAGTGTCCTAATGGTCTCCATGGTTCCATGAGGCCCCACAATATCACAATGGACTTTTGGTTCCATGAGCTTTCCTACTGCCAACAACAGTCTCTTTGCTCCATGACGTTCAGTAGTGTAACATGGATGCCTTGATTCCATGAGGTTGTGTAGTGTCACAATGATCTCCTTGGTTCTGCGGCCCTGCTGTGGCTGCTGTGTAACAATGGACCTGTGGTACCATGAGGTTCCATTGTGTCACCATGGTCCCTTTGGTTCTACAAGGCCTTGCTGTGCCACAATGGCCTTTTGGTTCCATGAGGTTCTGTATTGTCAACAATGATCTCCTTGGTTCCGCAGTGTCACAATGGCCCCTTGGTTCCATGGGGTGCCTGGCGTCCCACAGCCCCTCACAGACCCTCATGGCCCCTCATGGCCCCTCACAGCCCCTCATGGTTCCCTCACAGTTCCCCGGAGCTCCCAGAGTGTCCTGGAGATTCTTTCTCTGCATTTGGTCAGGCTTGCAATGCCCAGCAAGTCCCCAATGAAACCTCCTGTTTTCTTGGGTTAGAACAGGCACAATGAAAACCTCAGCAATGGCACAACTGCCCAGCCCACAAGGAAAAGAAAGGACAAGTTGTCAAATAATCCAAACATTTGTCTTGCTGTGCTGCAGAAGTCATGCTGCACTCCCGGTGTGGAAAGCCAAGAGAAGCTGCAGCTGGGGGCACATCTTGTGACAGAAGCTGCACCTCGTTCTCCAGGAAAGGTTCTTGAAAAGGGCAGACAGGACTGTGGAGAAGATTCCTGGACAAGTGAAACAGCTTTCCAGAAGTGAAATGAAAATGGAAAGGAACAATCCGAGACATTTTCTTCTGTTTATTTCTATGCTCCCCTTTTCGATGTGGCACTGCTTCTCCATGCCATGAATTCCAAATGCATCTCACCTCTCAGATGGATGACTTAGTGAGTTTTAGCCACTGTAAAATACCATGAGCTACACACAGTTTGCCTTGCCCTGGTTTTGTTGGAAAGCAATGCTGGAGCCATAAGTGCAGCGCTTGGGTCGGGCACGAATCCTGCAGGCAGGGAATGTGCCCCGGCAGTGTCTGAGCCTCAGCAGGGACAATGCACAGCAGCGAGCGAGGGATTCCCTGTGCCCTGTGCAGGAGTCAGGACTCTGGGTCTGGGCTCACCACGGCCAAGTTCCCGTGTTTGGACAGACTCAGGGGCTGCCCCGAGGGCAGCGAACGGGAGAGTTCCCGGCTGGGAGAGGCCCCAGCAGAGGAGGGGATCTTGTCCCTCCTCCAGGCCCTTTAAGGGTCTTCAGGCCCCTTTGGAGTTTTTCCTTTTTAAGGTTTTTTGGGGGATCCCACCACTTCAAGGGGTGTTTTTCCTCCCCATTTTAGGGTGTTTGTGGGGCTGCAGCTGTTATAAATATGGTTCATTCCTCACACAGCCACACAAGCCCCTTTCAAGGGGGGATCATGAAGGCTTTAAGTGACATTTTTATGGGGCCCCCACTCCAAGCCCCTCTAGGGGATGTTTTGCCTGCCAGGGTGATTTTTGGGATTCTCTCTACCATCGCCACTTTAAGGGCCCCCAATATGGTGGGGCTCCACTATAGGTCCCCTTAAAAGGGCAACAGCACTCCCGTTGATTCCGACAGCAGAGCCCGGAGAGGGCTTGGAGATCCTGTGAGGGTTGGGGGTCCCAGGGGATGTTTGGGGGTCCTGGGAGGGTTTGGGGGTACCTGGGTGATGGCGATGGGGACTCTGTGCTGGGTATAAACTGTTGTGAGGGGTTCCTGGGGGGTTTTGTGTATACCGGGGGTTTTGGGGGTCATGGTGGATTTTTGGGGGTTCCCAAGAGGGCGTTTCAGGGGTCCCAAATGGGAGGATTAGGCATTGCCAGGGGGAACCCAAGGCTGTTTTGGGGTACCTGCTGGTGACAGAGATGGGGATCTCATGCCAGGGGGATCTGGAGGGCTGTTGGGACGTCTGGTGGGAATTTTGATGTCCTGAGAGGGTTTGAGTGTGTCTGTATGGGGTTTTGCAATCTTGGGGCCCTTTTGGAGAGCCCAGGGATGGTTTTGGGGTCCCAGGAAGTTTGGGTTGTTCCAGAGGGTTTGGGGTTCCCGGGAGGTTTTGGGTGTACCTTGGTGATGTCGGTGGCAGAGCTGGGACCCTGTGCTGGGAATGAACGCCCTCACTGAGCACAGGCAGCGTCAGCGTGTTCAGGGGGATCCTGGGGGGCCGGGGGTCACGCCAAGACCCAGAGCACGCCAGATACTAAGGGACTCCCGAACTCCCCTCAGCGCTGGATCTGCTGCAGGCAGGGGGGCACCAGCACTGAACTCCCACCCCCCACCATCACAGGGGGCTGTGGAAGAAATCTGGGAGGGGCACAGACAGGTCCTGGGGGGGGGGAACACAGGGGAACTCCCAGGAATCCCCATGTGGAGCTTAGGGGTGATCTAGGAGGAGTTTGGTGGGGCTGGGTGGGACATGGGGGACCCCCAGGAGTCTTGGGAGGGGGGAAGAACAGGGTGACTCCCAGGATGGCTTTGGGGGGATCCGGATTGGAGCCTCCAGACGCCGAATCCGATGAGGAGAACAACGCCGATGGCAGCGCTGACAGACACAGGGAGCACCAGGGCGAGATTCCCGCTGGATTCCGGCTCTGGGAAGCACGGCACGGTGAGGCGGGGAGGGGAACCCCCATCCCGCTGCTCCACATTCCCAAAGGGAGGAATAGGGGTCCAGGGGGTCTCTGGGTCAAGGAAAAGGGGGCTCTGGGGGCTGGGAGAGGCGGGATAGCCGGGAAGGGGGTGCGGGGGTTGTTGGTGCCGGATAAGGGGGTGCGGGGTGAAACACAAGCCCGGGAATGGGGGTGCGGGGGGATGGCGGCGCCAAGGAATGGGGGTTCAGGGGCCCCTCGGTGCTCTGGAACGGGCGATCACAGAGTCCCGGTGCCGGGGGTCCCCCTCAGCTCTCGCCGCCCCCCGGGGCCCCAGGAGCGCCCCCAGCCCCAGCGCTGGAGCCATCGCGCTGCTCTGCTGCGGCCCCGCCCCTGAGCCGCCTCCGGCCCCGCCATTGGCGCCGCTCTTTGCTGCCCGCCAATGGCGGCGCGAAACTTCAGTGACGTCACCGGTCACCGGGCAAAGGGAGGCCTGGGGGTGAGGGGCCCCGGGCTGGCCGGGAATGGGGTCCGGGGGTCCCCGGGCTCATGGGGGAACGGGGGATCCAGGGGCTGGGAGAGGAGGATACCCGGGAAAGGGGGTGCAGGGGGTGTCGGGGCAGGATAAGGGGGTGCAGGGGTCCCCTGGGGAAGGAGATGCGGGGGGTCCCAGTGCCCAGGAATGGACATTCAAGGGGGTCCCCGGGGGCTCCCCAAAGCCCCTCCCAGGGGGCAGCAGGAGCTGGCTCAGGAGCTCTGGGCAGAGAAAAGGGGGTGACCCCGGCTTGGGGGGCACATGGGGGGACACACACGCTCCCGGGGGGGACACGACCCCCGGGGACCCCCCTCACCTTGTCCCGCAGGGGAGGCCGAGCCCCAGCCCAGGCAGACGAAGCCCCCGAGCCCCGGCAGCATCTTGGGGGGCGTCCGGGGCCGGGAGGGGCAGGATCCGGGAAACGGCGGCGGCTGCCGGGTGCCGCGGGTGCCTGGCAACCGCGAACGCGGCGGCGGCGTCTGTGACAGCGGCGCGGCCTCAGCTGCCTGAGAACGCGGCCCTGGCTGGGTGTGCGCAGCCTGGGCTCCTGCAGGCGGCTTCACTGGGCGATTCGCCAGGTGAATTGTTCGCGGAGCATTGGTCTGTGCAGAGAATTCCTACAAGTGCAGAGCATTGGCCTCTGCAAAGATTTCATCAACGTGCAGAGCATTGGTCTCTGCGAAAGGTTCCTGAATTTCCTTTGAAGTTTAAGACTGACTAAAGTTGGACTTTTTGGTTTTCTCTCATCTGCACTCTGAGAGAGAATGCCAAAGGGAAATACAGGATGGGATAATGCCCATCTTCTGGTGCAGCAGTTCAGTGCTATGCCCAGCTGAGTGGATGAACAATATATGCTCTATGGATTGTGCTTTTTTTTTTCACTGAAGAAACGCAACATTTTCTAAATGTACCAGTCTATACATTTTTTTCCCTATAGTGATTGCATAAACTGCTTAAAGGTGAACAGGTTCTCTTCAAGTTTCAGTGGGTTGTTATCATCTGGTTATTAAAATTATTAGGGAGATGCCTCTGAATTGCTGCAGCAGCCTGGCTGCCCTCAGCAGACATTCTGGCCAGAAGCCTTGTGAGGTCACCCAGCACAGCAGAGAACCCACACAACAGGAATTCCATCCTTGGGGAGGGGATGGGGTTTCCCTATGTCAGGTTGCACTAGTTCCTGCTCTCGGACAATTCCTGGGATGGCACATCCACTTCTCTGGAGAAACAGCTGCAGTTTTATTCCACACTCATCATTGTAAAATATTTCCTCCTTCTAACAAATGTAAATCCAGCCTCAACCACTTTAGACATATTGACCCTTGTTCTGCCTCTGCAAGATTTGGGAGAAAATACCTTTCACCACTATTTTTCCATTTTTACAGACCTTGGAGAGGACCCAATCATCTCTCAAGATGGGGTTTGGAGGCCTCATCACATTGCCAGCAGGTAGAGGCTGCAGGCTCTGGGCTCAGTGGGGTGGAGACTGAGGACAGAACAGGAGTAGCCTGGCAGGGGCTGAAGGGTGGTTTCAGAGAGGCTGGAGCTTTTCTTCCTAGAGGATATAAGCATGAGAAGGAAATAATGGCAGCAAGGGCAGCTGGGGAGGCCCAGACTGGGCAGCAGCAGAAAGGAATTTCCCTGCCAGGGCAGGGCTGTGGTGCAACACGTCCCCCAGCAGGAGCCTGGAGCAGCCCAAGGCTTTGTGTGGGCAGGCAGAGGCAGGCAGGAGGCAGAGCTGTCAGCAAAGGAAGGGGCCAGCCAGGTGGGGCAGCCGGGGGATGCCGACAGGCTGCACGGACAGAGGTGCAGGTAATGTAGGAATCCATAAAGTTAGAGGGTTTCAGGTTTGTGGGAAAACAGACAGGCCTCAGTGCAGCAGAGCTATGGATATTGCTGATGCATCTTGTTAAGCTGTAGCGAAGACGTGAGGAATAGAACAATAGAGCTATGTATTAGCGATTCGGAACAACTTTCTAAGTTGCAAAAAGTTTCTATAGCAAGGTTGAAATTATGAATAGGGTTTTATGCTTTGTTTTCTTATAAATGAACAAGCGAGTATTGTTTTAACTCCAGCTACGTGTGTTTATGTTGATTGGATAGAATCACTGTCAATATGCTTTCTCTCTGTGTAATTGGCTAAGATGAGTATTTGCTGACTTGTAACAAGTGAGTTTCTTTGGCTTGCTGCCTGGATATGAACTGTCAGGATCTTTGCATAGACAAAACTATGTATTATAAAGATTCTGGAAAATCAACGGTTCCGACACATCCATCAGTGGTCCCGTCCCGTTTGTGTCTGTATATAAACTGCCGGTGCAATCCGTATTGATCTGTATTGACCCACATTGATCCAGATTGCCCAACATTGACCGATATTGACCCACATTGACCCACATTGGTCCCTATTGACCCACATTGACCTGCATTGATCCACATTGACCCACATTGACCCACACTGACCTTGATCAATCTACGCTGACCATTACTGACCCAGCTGCCCCACATTGCCCCACACTGACCAGTACTGCCCCACACTGCCCAGTACTGCCCCACACTGACCCCAGCTCCCCATTTCCCTCCCCACAGGTGAGAAGCCCCACCAGTGCTCCATCTGCTGCCGCTCCTTCTCTCTCCGGGACTACCTGCTGAAGCACATGGTGACGCACACGGGCGTGCGCGCCTTCCAGTGCGCCGTGTGCTGCAAGCGCTTCACGCAGAAGAGCTCGCTGAACGTGCACATGCGCACGCACCGCCCCGAGCGCTTCCAGTGCCGCCTCTGCCACCGGGGCTTCTCGCACCGCACCCTGCTGGAGAGACACGCCGCCACCGCGCACCAAGGGACAGCGACGGGGACAGCACCGGGGACAGCAGGGACACCGCTGGGACTGTCACCGGGGCTGCCACTGGGGACAGCAGGGACACCGCTGGGACTGTCACCGGGGGGCTGCCACCATCTGGGCTGCCACCACCAGCAGCAGGGACACTGGGACATCCACCGGGGGCCACCATCTGGGCTGGGACCACCACCAGGGCCACCACTGGGACTGGGGCTGCCACCTGGGCTGGTGCAGGGTTGCCACCAGGGCCATCACTGGGACTGCCACCACAAATGCCTCCAGAACCGCCGCCCGGACTGCCACCAGGGCCACCACCAGGGCCATCACCAGGACCACCACCCAGGCTGCCATTGGGGCCACCACAAGGGCCACCGCTGGGACTCCCACCCGGGCCACAATCTGGGCCATCACCAGGACCAACATCTGTGATGCAACTCGGGCCACCACCTGGGCCATCGCCAGGGCCACCACCTGGGCTGCCACCGGGGTCATCCCCACAAGCAGGGCCACCGCTGAGACTGCCACTAGGGCCACCATCTGGGCTGGCACTGGGGCTACCACTGGGATCATCACCAGGACTGCCACCAGGGCCAGCAGCAGGGCCACCACTGGGACTGCCACCAAGCAATCACCCGGGCTGCCACCAGGGCAACCAGCAGGGGGGCCACCATCCATCTGGGCCACCATCAGGACCATCACTGGAGCCTGGACTGGGGTGGCAGGACGTGGCAGGTGCTGGCCCCGCTCACATGGCCTGAGGAGGGGTCCCAGCCCCTTGCAGGGCCATCAGGGTGGGCCTGGGGACTCCTCGGAGGAGCAGCGGGGGTGAAGGATGGAGGAGGTGGGTGAGGGGATCTCCGTGGGGTTCTGGAGGGTGTGGGGACGTTCATGGTGACAGGAGAAGGGGACGGGGATGTGGGGGACGCCCGGGGGTCCAGGCAGGACCAGGAGAAGGGACAGATGAGCAGGAACAGATCCATGAGCAGGGACAGATCCATGAGCAGGGACAGATCCTGACCTGATGGGACCCCAGAATGTTCTGGAACTGAGCTGGGCACGGGGATATGACAGATGGAGCAGGAGTGGCCATGGAGATGCTTGCAGAGCTGGACAATGAGGGTGATGACCTGATGGGATCCCCAGAATGTTCTGGAACTGAGCTGGGCACGGGGATTGGATGGATGGACCATGAGTGGCCATGGAGATGATTGGATTGATGGATCACACCATGATTGGCCATGGAGATGCTCAGAGGGCTGGACATTGAGGGTGATGATCTGATGGCACTCTGGAATGTTCTGGAACTGAGCTGGGCACAGGGATTGGATGGATGGACCGTGAGTGGCCATGGGATTGGTCAGAGGGGTGGACATTGAGGGTGATGATGTCATTGAGCTGGTGGGACCCCCGAAATGTTCTGGAACTGAGCTGGGCACAGGGATTGGATGGATGGACCACACTGTGGTTGGCCATGGAGATGCTCAGAGGGCTGGACATTGAAGGTGATGATGTCATTGAGCTGGTGGGACCCCCGGAATGTTCTGGAACTGAGCTGGGCACAAGGATTGGATGGATGGACCATGAGTGGCCATGGAGATGCTTGGAGGGCTGAACAGAGTTGAGGTGTCGCACCTGGAGAAGGATCCAGGGACACTTGAGAGTGACCCAGGAGCTGGGCATGGACTCGGGACTGGCTTCCCTCCTGTCCCCCCGATGGTGACAATGACCCTGGGGGTTTGGGGACACTTTTGGTGCTGTTTTTGCCATTTTTTACATTAAAAGCGATGTCACCTGTGGTGTCACCTGTGCTGTGTCCCCTGCTCAGCTCTGTCCCAGTATCTCCCAGTGATCCCAGTAACCCCCAGTAACTCTCAGTATTCCCAGTAACTTCCAGTGATCCCCCATGATCCTGTTAACCCCCAGTTATCCCCCACGATCCCAGTAACACCAAGGGATCCCAGTAACCGCCAGTAACCCTCAATAATCTCCCAGTGATCCCAGTAATCCCAGTAATTCCCAGTGACCCCCAGTAACTCCCAGTACCTCCCACTATTCCCAGTCCCTCCCCAGTTCCGCTCCCCATTGGATTGTCCAGCTGTCAATCACAGCATTGGGGCCGTCTCCCCGCAGCTCGCCAATGCTGATTGGCCCGTCCGTCCAAGAAGCCCCCGCCTTCCCCAGGGCTGTCTGGCTGCTGATTGGCTCACCGCCACCCGCTCTGCGCGCTGATTGGCCCGTTCTCCATCACGTGCCGGAGACCCGTTCCTGCCTTTCCCTTCCCGCCTTCTCCTCTCTCATTGCTCCTGCACGCTGTCAATCTCCGCTAATCCCCCCTCTTCCACCCTTCCATTGGTTACCCACAATGTCAATCAGCCAGCGCGGGCAGTGATTGGCAGTGGGGCCTCTCGGGGGCGGGAGCAGCAGGCCGTACCCATCGTGAGGGGTACGCGGCCGCCATGGTGGCGCCTCAGGTGGCAGCAGCGCTCAGGAGCGGCCCCGGGGCCGCGGGAGCAAAGCTGCCCGAGCCGCTGGGGCTGCTGGAGCTCTGTGGGGCCTGCAGACAACACCTGAGCCCGCAGCGGGAACCGAGACTGCTGCCCTGCCTGCCCTCCGTGTGCTGGGGCTGCATCGGGAGCATGCATGGAGAGCGGAACGGTGAGGGGATACTGGGGGTTAATGAGGATACTGGGCATACTGGGGTTACTGGGGATGCTCAGGGAGAACTGGGATCACTAGGAGATACTAGGAAATACTGGAGGTTACTGGGAGATACTGGGAGCACTGGGGGTTACTGGGAGATAGTTTACTGCCCCCCCCCATGGGATCTCGGCTTCATTGCCTTTGACCCCTCCCCCCACATCTCCCCCTTTTCTCTTAATTAAAAAGGCCCCTCCAACTGTCTTCAAGAGAGCTTTATTGAGGCAAGATGTAACAATCACAACCACCCGTTATGATGATGACCCACAGCAGCCCTTGTAAGACAGATAAGGCCCACTCAGGAATACCCCATCGGTTAAACAGCCTGCCCAGCCAGTCGGCTGCCTTTTTCTCAGTCTTTATGTCATTAACCTGATTTAACTATCCCTTTATGTTCCCCTGGATCGAGCTGCTGTTCAAAGACAAGTTGAAGCAGCAAAGTCCTTCAAGTCTTCACATCTGTGGCCACGGGAGAGCAGCAGAAAGTCGACTGCTGCCCTGTTTTGCGACGTGGCGTGCCTGGTGGTCTCCTCATCCGCAAGGAGATCAGACAGCGCAGCGGATGTGGCGTTGGCCTGCTTACTGAGCCAACACCCCAGGTGAGAAATCTCACCGAGGGCCTTCGCAGCGGCGACCCAGGGTAGAAAGATGGGATACCGCAGCCCTCTTTGTTGTTCCCCAAGCGTAAATTTGGCTATCGCAATCTGGACCAAATTCTTCAAAGGATCTCTTTTGGTAGGCCAATTTGCTATTCTGCTTCCAGTTCTGCAATTGAGTGGTATTTGGGGTGAGGGTAGTCAGCTGGCCAAGGCTGCAGGGACCCCCTTTGATGTTGGAGGGCATTCCTGCCCACAGCCTATCGCCACTCCCCTTGGGAGCTCTCTGGGGTGTGACATGGACTCGGAAGGTGTGGTGCTGGTGTAGTTGCACCATTCAGCTCTGTTGTACCACTTATCGTTTGGCGAGACATCTTTGCTTGGAGGTCTCGTGGTTTGCCAATTAGGTCTTGCTGTATGCACAAAGTTGATGCAGTACTTTGCTCTAGATGAGCCCAACAAGTCTAACTCGTGGGGCTCTTGTGAGGCACGTGGAAGAACCCTTGTCCATTCATCCCAGGA
>NW_022148262.1:0-31008 GCF_901933205.1 Camarhynchus parvulus
GGGGCTTACTTGTGTCTGAGGTGGTAAAATGATGGAAATGGAAATGAAGGGAGGGAAAAGTCACTGGGGGTGTGGGAACACAGACCCAGAGCCCCTTGGAATCTGTCTGGAGAGATCCTCCAGGTGCCCTGTCTCCCACGGATATTGAAGGTGTATTTCCCCCGCCTATTTGTGCATCTGCTCTTCCAAGTGTTCTTCAGCACTCTGGATGTGCCAGAGGAGGTCGACACCTTCTGGAAGGGATGCCAGCAAGAGCACGGCCTTGCCACCAGCCCCAACAGGTGCTCCATCCCACTCCTCCTGTCCCTGCCACGTGGCCTGCCAAGGAGCCAGGGCTGCCAGTGTGACCTGGTCTCGGGGTCGGCTGTCTGCTCTCTGCCCCGAGGTGAGTTGGGTGGTCCAGGGAATGGCCCCAGGCTCTGAAGAATGAGACTGGACTCTCTGGAGTTCGATCTTCGGATTGTTTATTGTATCTTATCTATAGAATTTTCTCCCTGCCGGACAGAGGTCTGACCAGCAAGGCAGCCACAACGCTCTCCATCCTCCCCGAGGCGGTGCTGCCCTTTTATACTATAAACTACGTACATCATATTTACTTTTATTTTCCAATACCTATCACCTATGTTAGACAGTGCATTTCTACTCTAAACCAATCCCCAAATGCCAACATCACAGCAGAAGATGGAGAACAAGAAGAAGAAAGAAGGACGAGACATGCCCTGTTCCCTCCATCTTGTCCCCATTACCCTTATACCAAAAATTTTAAAACTTATATTTTCACCCTGTGTGCACCCTGTAAATACACCCTTTAAACCCGTGTGACCTTCCAGCCCTCATACCAAACTGGCAATTCATTTGCAGGATCAAAGTCCAGCCACCAAGTGTTCCGGGCTTCATGCCAAGATCTTCGAACCCCCGATGGGGTCTCGGCTCTCGATGTGGTCTCGGGAGGCTCTGCACATCCGAAGTGGTGTGCTGAGTTCCCACAACCTGGGCTTTGGCTCTGCACACAGGTTTGCAGTGCGGAACCTGAAGTCCCTGCTCTGCCTTCTCTGGTGCAAGGATGTGGTGGTGGCAATGGAACGCAGGTGTGCCTGGGACACGCTGCTCTCTGTTGACACTCACCACTTTGCCGTGGCTCTGCTTGCCAGGTGAGACCCCCTTCTCCTCACTGCCTCTGACATTGGTGCTCTGTGCCCAGGTGCCCCACAAAGTGCCCGTGGTCATGGGCCAGAGGGCCTTGTCCCTGAGGGACGGCCAAGCAGACTGGAAAAGGCTGGGAGAGGAGGGTGCCCATGAGCAACCAACTCCCAAATGGCCCAGGTCCCCTTGCTGGAAGGGTGCTGGGGAAAGATGAGAACTGGGTGAGTCACGCCTGGGACAGGTTTGCCCCACTGGCTCAGGGGCTTGTTTCCTTTTTCCCCTCTTCAGAGAAATTCGCCACTTAGCCATCCACTTTTGTTCTGCGGTTGCATTCTACCTGCTCGTCCTGCTCAGCAAAGAGATGCCATACTGGGATTTCCCTGCCCTGGCATTCCTTGTGGAGGTGAGCCTCAAGGCCAGCGCTGCCTCGCTGAGCTGCCTCCCAGCTCTCTGCCCTCTTGTTGCCACAGCTGCCAGGACAGTGCCTGTGCCCTGTGCTGCTGCCTGGGCCCGGCCCTGTGCACTTCTGGGCTCCTGCCGGCCGGCTCCCCTGTCACTGCCCTGTGCCTTTCAGGTCCTCGAGTGCCTGGACTTGAGGGAATGCAGTGACAGTGTTCTGGAGATCCTGGCTCGTGAATAGGGCTCTGTGCGTTGAACCTGCAGAGCGAGCACATGGCGAGGCGTTACTTGGCACTCCAAGGCCTCGTAGTGCTGGGCAAGAATCCCTTGATGGTGAGAAGGGGGCAGTGGCTGAAGCCGTGCAGGCAGCGTGGGGCTGGGCAACGCAGTCGCTTGGCCTTGGCTGGGCTTTGGGCGCTGGGGCAGCTGCTCCCAGCTCTCCTGCCTCCCGCTTCAGCTGCCCCAGTGCTTCGCGACAGGCCTTTGGCCTCTGGGCCCTGCGGCAGCAGGGCGGCCTTTCACAAAGTCGTGTTCTGCACAGGCCGAAAAAATGCGGAGCCTGACTGAAAGTCTTGTGGAGCTCCTGCAGGAAAATGATAGTGACATGATGAGGATGACCATTCTTCTACTGAGATATTTGCTCCTGGATAATGGTGCCCCAATAGCCACCCCCATTGCCCTGCAGCTGGCTGAGGCGCTCCTGCCACTCTTTGACCGTGTAAGGCTCTGTGCCCACAGCCACGGCCACTGGCTGCTGCCCGGACACTTGGTGCCCTGTGCAGATGCAGGCCTGTGCCCTGGGGGCCTGAAGCAGCTGATGCTCAAGTCTTTTGCCCTTTCCTTTCATACAGGATGATATCCAGGTGCAGCTGAGCTCCATGTCTGTCTTTCAAGAGATGCTGGACTTATTAATAGAAGAGGGAAGAAAGGCCCTGAAGTCCCACGTGCGCCAGAGCCTGGTCCCACTCTACTTCCACTGCCATGATGAGAATCAGATTGTTGCTGAGGTGAGGACTTGTGGCCAGCTGCTGTCCCCCTGGCAGGGGGTTGGGCTGCCTCCTGCCCTGGCACCTTGCGGGCTGCAGCCTCCTCCAGCCTGTGGCACTGGGATGCTCCTGTGCCCTGGACTGTGGGGCCATCTGTGCGTCACTGCTGCTCTCCAGGCCTCCTGGGTAACACTGCATTCTCCAGCCAGATTCCTGAAGACGAGGAATATCGAACAAATGCTACACGTGGATCATAGCTCTGGTGAGTGCCTGGTAAGAGCAGCCGAGACCCCCCAGCCTCAGCCTGGAGAAGGCCCCTGAGGGCGGTGCTCAGGGTGCGGGGCTGGCAGCTGTGCCCGCTGCTGCAGCCAGAGGCCGCGCGGGCTCTTCTCCAGGCTCCCGTGGGCCCGAGCCGGGTGCCCGTGGAGCCCCGGCCCGGCGGGGCTGCGGGGCGGCACCGGGGCTCCCCGGGCAGCAGCCGGCCCGCTGCCCCCTCCCCTCGGGAGCCCGGCGCCAGCGGCTGCTGGCCGCGCCTCAGGGCTGTGCGGCCAGGGGAGGCCGGGGCTGGGCGCAGGCAGCGCCCGGCCCAGGGGCTGAGGCCGCGCCAACCCTTCCCTCCTGCCGCTCTCTGCAGCTGGCAGAGGACAGGAGCCGAGCGGCCGAGCACCTGCGCCGGGCCCTGCGCTACCTGGATAGCCCACAGGAGGCCCTGCGAGGCGGCCGTCAGGATCATCGGTGAGCCACGAGCCCGGGCTCCCTCCCCGGGCCGCCCGGCCTGGGCGCTGCTGCTGCTGCCGCCTCTGGCAGCCGTGCCCGTGGGGCGGCAGCGTGCGCCGCGGGCCCGGGCTGAGCCCTGCCGGGCCAGCAGCCCGTGTGGCCGCAGCGCCGGCAGCGCCGCTGGCAGGGAGCTGTGCCGCTGGGGCCGTGACAGGCTCTGTGTTCACAGGGGCGGCCGGGCGGCACCTGAGGGGGCAGCAGCAAGAGCTCCAGCTGATCTGCACTGGTGAGTGAGTGAGGGCAGCGGGCTGACCGCGGGGGCTGCCGGGGGCAGCTGCAAGCCCTGCCCCGGCTGCGGAGGGCTCTGCTCCCGTGGGCAGAGCACGCGGAGGTTTCAGGGCCACGTGGGCTATTGGTGGCCAGCAGCTTCGGGCTGATCCCCTTGCTCCCTGCGGGCCATGGCAAGAGCCGGCCGGGATGGCCCTGGCAGGGAGCTCTCCTCGGCTCCCTGCACATCCGGGATCTGACCTTGGCTCTGTTCTTCTCTCTTGCAGCCCTTGAAGAAATGGCATATGACAGCAGTCCTGCAATCAGAAATGCTGCAATTGAATCTTGTTTAGTTCTCCGGGCCGTACAGAGAGCTCCCTACTCCCCATGGCAGAAGCTGGGAGATCAATTCCGCAGTGCATGGAAGAAACGGCCTCGTCTGTGCGGCACTGCCTTGCTGTTCTGCTGGAGCTCCCCGGAGAGATGATCTCAAAGACTCTGTCTGCTGGGGCCATTTGAGCCATCAGGGATTTTCTTTTTCTTCTTCAAGATTTTTGTGTTTGTGTTTTCCTTGTTGTTGAGCATGTAAATATAGAATATCTTACAATACACAGAGTCCCAGGATCTTTCTTTTCCTGCACAGGGTCCATAGCACATCGGGGAAGAGGGGGAAAAGGGTGCTTGTGCTCAGCCAGCTGCCCAGGCTTGCAGTGTTGCAGGGAAAATGGCCAGAAGCCCCTTGGCCTTTGGTGGTTCTGCTGAAGCCTTTGTGCTGCCGCCAGAGCGGCTGGGCAGGGGCCAGAGCTGCGGGGCTCCCTGCCAGAGCGGTGCCTGGAGATGGCCACAAGCCCTGTGCCAGGCAGGAAGCGCCATCCGTGTCCTCCTGCCCGTGTGCTGCTGGCTGCATTGCTGAGGGCTGCCAGGTGCCTCTGGATGGGGCTGCTCTGGAGCTGCTGTGGGGCTGCGGCGCTGCTGCCGGGAAGCTTGGCCGGGCTGGGGGAGACCCTGAGGGGCTGAGGCACTGCTAAGCCCTGAGCAATTGGCTGGCAGAGGCCACAAGCAGCCCCCTGGCAGCCGCCTTGATCCTGACAGCCGGCTGCTCTGGCGCTTCCAGGTCGGTGGCCGGTTGGAGGGACCCCCTGGAATCAGGCGTGGAACCCTGCTCCTGGCCTTTCAGGGCTGTGAGGCCAGCAGTTGTGGGGCTGGGCGTGTGCCCTCCCTGTGCTCCAGACTGGAGCCCCCTGCCCCTCAGCCTTAGGCACTGAGCTCCACTGCCTGCTTGCCGAGTCTTGTTCCTGTTGCTGCGGGGGAGGCCGAGCTCTGTGGCTTTAGGCCCCATTGAGCCAGAAGAGCAGCAGCTTTGAGCCCACAGGGGCCACAGAAAGGCCCTCTTGGACAACGGGCATTCCTGTCCTTCCCAGGCCAGGGACACATGAGAGTGCAGCGGGCACCTTCAGGGTGCCGCGCTGGCTTTGCACTGGGCCACGTCCCTGTGCTGTGCAGGGCTGGCTCTTTGCTTTGCTGCTCTCGGCCTTTTGTCCTCGTACTCCTTTGGCTGCCTGCAGCCAGGGGCAGCCCTATCAGGAGGGTGAAAGGCCCCGTCTGCAACATCTCAAGGGGGAAATGGAGCTCTCCCGGCGCTCAGCCCACGCTGTAAGCAGAGCAGAGCCTTTTCCCCAGCCCTGATGGCTCTCTGCCTGCTTCTGGCCCCTGGCCACCACGACCCACTGCACTCGCTCTGAGTCACCTACAGCATGGCTGGTGCCTCTTGATTTGCTGACCCTGGGATGTGAGGCTCACTCAGGGAAAGGTGGGTGTCCCAAGGCTGAGGGCACACGTGGGTCACTGAGCAGACTTGAGGCTTCCCCAGCAGCTTGCAGGTGCCTCATGTGTCATGTTACAGTGCTTGTGCTCCTGCCTGTTCCTGTCCCTCTTCTCACCCTCACCCAATCTGGACCCTCTGACCTACCTTCAATAAACCCTGTTGGATCAGACATGGTGTTGAGAGCCCTCCTTCGGCTGCCAGTCGAGCGCACATTACAACCTCTGGGCCTGAGAGCAAGGTGGGCTGGGGGAGCTGCTCTCTCAGACCAAGAGGGAATGGCTCTCAACAGCACCTGCCCATGGACATTCCTCGCACCAAATAAAATCATCTCCAAGTTTAGCTAGTAAGGTAGTAAGGTATAAACCATTTGTATGCCGGCCGTTTATATACAGACACAAACAGGACGGGGTTTGCTAGGAAAGCGTCTAGAGCTGTTTTATTCTCAGCATCAGTCTCATTACATGATTTGGTTCATGTAGAGATGCGAGCAGCTCGCTATCCCGGCAGCAAGCCAAAGAAACTTAATGTTACAACATACCAAATACCCATCTTAGCCAATTACACAAAGCAAAAGCATATTGACAGTGATTCTATCCAATCAATGTAAGCACACATAGCTTTGGTTAAAACAATACTTGCTTATTTTTGAATACAATGCCCATTTATAAGAGACAATGCACAGAGCCCTATTCATGAGCTTAACCTTGCTAGAGAAACTTTTTGCAACTTAGGAAGCTATTCCGAAGCACTAATACATAGCTCTATTGTTCTATTCCCATATCTTCTCTACAGCTTAAATATTTTTTCTGATGCTTCAGCACTGTTCCCAGTTCCTGCTGTGTCTGAGGCCTGTCTCTTAACACCTTCCTAAAATCCTCTAATTTTATGGATTCCCACACCATTAATTGCCTGGAAATCTGGCACTAGTCTCTAAGTTCCATTAGATTTCTTTATTGCTGATCTAGCAGTATTAAATTTTGACTCCCATTCTTCCAAAAATCCTGATGTCAGGAATTTATTGATTGTTGCCTCTATTCCCTTCCTAGTTTATAATCGTCAAGGGTATTGCTTTCTGACTACTGGCCTAACTCTTGTCTGTAGCTCAATATTAATAGGGTCTACTCGTTTTGATTTTCCTGGGCTATCAGTATCCCATACTCTTGGGTACACCTGATTCAATACTTGCTCTAAATAGTTATTCTTGTTTGTTGGTCTTGTGTCAATTGTCAGTCCTACTGCTAAAACCGCTAATTTGTCTTCAAGTACCTTCAATTGAAGTTTTCTTTTTCTAAACGGAACTGTTGCTTCTAAATTTTCCAGCAAATCCCTGCCTAGGACAGATTTGGCTGAGTTTGATAAATAAAGAAACTGACGTATTCCCATTTTCTTCTTGATTTTACATTTAAGTGGTTTCAGGAAGAATGCATTTTCTGCTTGGCCAGTGGCTCCTATTGCTTGAAGACAGTTTTCACTTTTGGGTATCAGTGCTTGATTCAAGAGTGAAAATGTGTCTCCACTATTTATTAAAAATTCAACTTCTTGATCATTCTTTAGCTGTATTTTAATCGGTGGCCTGCTAGGCTAAGAATTGCCAGTCTCGGTCATTTCTTATCATCTAGAGTGGCTGCAAGAGTTTTGTGTACTTTGTCTGCTAACTCTGGGCACTGGCCTTATTTCCAGTGTCCTGATTTCTTACAATATGCACATTGATTTGGCCCCAGCTTGGTCTGTGGCTGCTTTGAACCTCCTCTGCCTCTGCTATTGTCACCCCTGCCTCTGCTTCATCCACGCCCACGTCCGTCCTCTCCCTGGTGCTGATCCAGAGCTGCCACCATGGCTGCAGGGAGCTCTTTTTCTTTTTCTCTGTCTTGATTATCATACACTTTCTATGCTTTTCTCGTTCATGCCTTTAAGTCTCTCTTTACAGGCTCTTTCAGCTTCTCAAGTTTCTGCCTGACATCTGGCCTAGATTGCCCTAACATCAGGGAAACCGACTGCTGCTTTCCCATATCCGACCAGGGATGCAGGGCTGTGCGTGTTCACGTGCAGCTGCTCAGAGCCTGTCCACAAAGTCAGTGGGTGACTCGTGCTGTCCCTGTGTAACATTATCTATTACTGACCAATTTATTGCTTTTGGAATGGCATTTTTTCATTCAAATTTGACTAGTTCCTGCTATCTGGTTAACATTGCACAGCTGCCTGCATCGTTCGCCTCCCACAAAGGGCTTCCAATAGGAAACAGCTGGTCCACTGTACCTTGTAAGGCTCCACTAGCAATTTGTCCCTGCACACGTGCTCTGGCTACCTTTAGCACCAACTCTTTTGCTGGTTTTCTTAGCTCTGTCAACATGAAATCAGTATCACCTCAGTCTGGCTCTTGATTCTTGACTATGAACTCCAATCTTCTTGCTAGCTTGCTAGGGTTTCCTCTATCCATTTTAACTTTTTCCCACCAACTGTTCAGGTCACTAGTAGAAAAGCAGATGTTCACCCACATGGCTTCTCCTGGGGGCCTCAAGACTTGCCTGAAGGGGGTGACTAAAGGCAAAGCTTTCTTGGTTTTATTCCTTGTGTTGGTTGTCACTGGGGCTCTCTGAAATTGTCCCCTGTCGTGGGTTTACAGGAAGCAGGTTTTCTGGGAATGGAGTGGCCAGAGGCCAATAGGTGTTCAGATTCTAAATTGACACCAGGCTTGGCCACTGAGGGTGGATGCGCCTCTGAGAACACAGGGGTTAGAAGCAGAGCACTCCCTTGGGCTCTCTCTTTGATTTCCTGTCAGCAAAGAGCCAAGGCCTCCCCTGCCCGGCTTCGAGCTGGGCGGGGGGGAGAAAACCTGCGGCCCGGCAGAGGTAGGCCTGACCCCTCAAGATGGAAGGGTGGTGGGGGGCACCAGGAGGCGTTGGGCAGCCCCCCCCAGGAAAGACAGAGGGAGAGAGGCCCCGAGAGGATTTGGGCAGCTCCCCACTCCCCCAGAAGATGAGAGAGAGAAAGCTGGTACGGGCCTGTGGCCTTGAAGTGATATCGGCCTGTGAAGAAGGAGGGGGAAGGGGGGAGTGCAGCAGGGAAGGAGCTTGGCCGTGTGCAGGAGTTTGTTAACCCCTTTCTGGACGATGAAGACCTCACAGAGCATTTGGACCTTTCCCGGAGGAGAGATGGAGTGGATGATAAAGAGGAAATGGGCAAGAGAATGACAGCTGGAGCAGTGAGTGAGGCTGGGAGAGTAAAGAAGAGGCTGGAAAGAGATGATGGAGTAGCTGGTTGCTGGACTCTTTTGGTACAGCCATGGACAGAACCATGCTTCCTTGTGACACAGAGGCTGCATCCAGGGGGGAGGCGATGGCTCAGAACTGAGAGGGTTCAGTTTGGAGACCCCCCGGCCCCAGGGGGTAGACAAGTATGGGGGGGACAAGAGGTCCCGAGAGTGAGAGAGAACTGTGCTTTTTTTGGAACTGGTCAAAGCACCCTTAAAAGGATAACCCTTGAAGCAGCTCTGTTCCATGTCCAGTGGTCAGAGCACTGGGCATGCAAGGAAGAGGTCACCATGGCCCCAAGAAGGACTCCTCTCCTCTTGATGGACTGAAATTGAGTATTTACAGGGTGATGGATGGAGAGCTGAAATTTGGAAGATGTATTGGAAATGTGGTGGGGGGAGGAGGAAATGTTTTTGTGGAGTTTTCATTTTCCAGGTGTGTGTGTGGTTGTGTGTGTGTGTTTTTTTCCCTTTGTAGTTTAGTTAATAAACCTTTTTTTTTTCTAAGGTAGAGGCCTGCTTTGCTTATTTCCTGGTCACATCTCACAGCAAACACCAGGGAAGTATATTTTCATGGGGCACTGGCATTGTGCCAGTGTCAAACCATGACATCCCCTCACCTGGATTATTCATCTCATCCTCACTGCCATTTGGGTTTCATTCAGGGAGCAGAGTGGTTGGCTGAGGGCGAGTGTACCCGAGCTGGCCTGGGGTAACTCGGCTGTAAGTCCTGGACACCTAGAACACAATCTTCCTGGTGCATTTGAGCCAATTCCAAACATCTCTGCCCTATGCTGAATGCTGAACAACATCTCTTTATTTTCTGCCTGTTATCTCTTTCCAAAGTTAGGACTAAAGATCCTGTGGGGCCAAATCCAAGCCACATTCTTTCTGCCACTCAGGTTTATTCTTCAGGGTAAAAAACATGTCTGCATATTTCACTGCATCTCATTTTTCATCTTGTCCTAAAAATAACATCAACTGTAACAATGTAGCATAAAGTTCCATTAGGGGGTCACTTTTCACCACTTTCTAATTGATACCAAGCCTACCATTGGGTAGAGTATTTCATCAGATTACCTTTCCTTGAAAAATTACCCTCTGGGATTCCTCCCAAATCTTTCTCATCTGCTAAATTACATTCTAGTGGACTCTTTTTAATACCATCTTTACTTCTTGTGTTATTCATTCTTCATGCTATCTACATTTCCAAACTTCTCAGGATCTATTAGCACTTCTCTTTTCCTTCTCTTTATCCCCTGTATACTCCACTTAACACACACGGGCTGTCTCTGAGTCACCCAGCACCAATATTCTTTTTATAGTCCTAACAAGCAATGAAAACAAAAGGATTCCACGTTCCACACAATCTACAAGGAATTGGGGTATGATTGGACATAAAACGAGTTTTGTAAACACTGCCTAAAGTCATACTCAGGAGTATATACTCATGTAAACCTAGAGGTCACAACCCTTGACTTTTGATGTAATGTCTAAAAGCTTGGGTGACTGCTTGATGTTGTTCAAACACTTCTCAAACTCAGATGGGCTTGGTGCTGTGCCCATTTCCTTGGGGTGTTCCGGTTCGTGTTTATTTATCACTTATCGTATAATGGCTTGTTTTCATGTACCCCGTGTTTTCCCCAAGTTGGTTTACCCCTAGGTTTTGCCCTCCCTCAAAGCTGTCCCTCATGCCATTCCCCACTCTTTGTTCCAGCTCCTTCCCTGCCTGTCAAGATAATCCAGCTCTTTATTCCTGAACCTTCCCTGTCTCTTTTACCTTGGACCAATCCCTGACTGCACCAGCCCTTTGGAATTCCCCTAGTGCTGGAAGCCCCACTGGCCCATGTCACCTACCCTCTCCTCCCATCTGTCCTAATTAGTCCCAAGCAACTGATGGAATCCCCTCGCTCCTCCCCTGCAGATTCCTTCTTGGTCAATCGTTTCTATCCACCCCCTGAGTTGTACCCCGATAAAATCCCGTGCACAGAAGTGCTGGCAGCTCTTTGCTGCTGAATCCTTCCCTTGGGATAAACCTTTGCCTGTGGAACCTCACAATCAAGGAGCCTCCTCCTTCTCTTTTGACCGCTCCGTGCCGCACTTAGTAGATCCTGAACCACTGAGCAGTGGCTCACCAGGTTCAGCCGCAGGCAGAACCCACGCCTTGGCCGTTCCCCACTCCTGGCGCAGCGCCGCAGTTTTCCCAAGAGCCAGCCCGGGCTCCGCTGGGCTGCGTCAATGGGGAACCCGTCCCAGTGCCTGACTGTGCTCTGGGTGAAAAACCTTTTCCTGATATGGAAATGAAACTTGCCCTGTCCCAGCTCCCTGCCCTTTTCTCGAGTCCTGTCACTGGGCAGGGCAGCGTTTGCTGATGCTCTGAGCCCTTCCTAAAGATCCTGTTGGCCTGCCTTACACACCTGGGGCCAGCCACTCCTTCCAACCTGGGCCACTTTGGGTGGGCCGGGGGCAGCCCCAAGGCAGGCGGCAGTGTGTGCAAGGGTCCTTGGTGACACGTGGTGACATAGGAGCTGGCGGTGACAAGAGCACGCCACAGTGCTCAGAGCACACGATGGGACAGGACGGGACAGAGCGGTGCCGTGAGGAGCCCCCACACAGCGCACTCATTCACGTCCCACCCGGAGCTTTTCCAAGGTCTTACTCCTATAGGTGACCTGGTGGCAAGACTGCAGGCCTTGGTGGCCCGTGGCCTTCCAGAGGCATTTGTCTTGCAATTAGCCATTCTTCCAATCATGACATGGAGCAGAGACTCCTGAGAGTGTCCAAGCTGGCCTGGGTGGAGAAGCAGGGAGAAGAGCCTGAACCTGATGGATACCGAGAAGCTTGTGCCGATCCAGCTGCTGCAGGAGGGTGAGTGGCAGAGCTTGGCCACAGGGCTGGCGCCTGTAGCCAGCTTAGCACCACTGACACCTATTGACACCCATCCCTTCCCATACCCTAGGGACATTCCCATGGACAGAATGGAACAGGGATGAAAAAGTCAGGGAGCACAGACCCCCAAGAATGCCCAAGGTGACCTGGGTGGAGGAGCAGGAAGAAGAGCCTGAACCTGATCCAGAACTGGAGACTGAAGAGGTGGTGCTGTTCGAGCCACTACAGGACAGTGAGTGGCAGAGCTGGGCCACAGGACTGGTGCCTGCTGCCAGCTTGGTCCCATCCCATCCCATCCCATCCCATCCCATCCCATCCCATCCCATCCCATCCCATCCCATCCCATCCCATCCCACCTCATCCCATCCCATTCCATCCCTGGTGGTCTAAGGTTGAATTTTATAGAGTTTGGACTTGAAGGTCCAAGGTTGGATTCGCTGGTGAACAGTTGGGATTTATTGGTCAAAAGTTAGATTTGATGGTCCAGGGTTGCATTTGGTGGGCAACACCAGAACACCATGGAATAACAGCATTCTAGGGGTTGGGAGTCGAGAGTCATTTGCTTCCCCTCACAACTTCCCATCAACACTGGCAATCCATGGAGTAACAGCATTCCAGGCATCAGGAATTTCGAATCCTCCAGCTCCCCTCACAAATTCCCATGGAATCATGTCATTCTGGGCATTGGGAATTTATAAAAATGGCACCTTTGGTGCTCCAAAACAGACTCGTGTGACAGCATCGGATACTACAGGTGGGAAGGAAAACTGGGAATGGCTCCGGCGGCTCCGCAATCTCCACCAAGCTCAGCATCCTGCCTGAAGAACTCTGCAGCTCAAGACTACACCAAAAAACATGAAAAATCAAGGCACTCAGGCACACATTGCAAACAAAGTGTTCTTTTTTGGCTTGCTTTTTATATTTTTAAGAGATTTTCCCCTTGTTTTTTACTTTTTTCCCTGCTTTTCCCCCTTTTTTTTCTTTCTCCCCCCCTTTTTTAAAAATTTTCAACACCTTTTAATTCTCAACCAGAAAAATTCCCAGCAACTCAAGGGAAGAAACCCAAACAACCCATGAAACCAAAGCAGTTTGTATCTCCAGGATAACACATAGCAAAATAACATCTTTTAAATTATAAAATAAAACACTAAACTTTTACTCCCCAAAAAATCTACAAAGAAGAAATATTCAGAATCTTGATGACTTATTTATGACAATTATTACCAATCCTTTGTTATTATCATTATTAATATTATGCATAATATTATTAATATTTCTTCTTTTTAAAAATCCTTTTCCTGTTTTTTTATTTTTTAATTTTTAATTCAGGAATGAAGATGGGCAAAACCAGCACAGAATGAACAGGAGGCAACTTCCCATCAATTCAGAAAGGAAAAGTAGGGTTCTCTTCAAAAAAATCCAGTAACATTTAAAAAAAACCCCTCTAAAATGTTCCTAAATAAAATACAAAAATTTGGGCCCTCCCAGGCCCTAGTACCCTGTTGTGTTGGAATTTCTCCTATTAGCCTCAAAGTTATTCTTTACCAATGGATTAATTTGGAATTTTATCCTTATTTTCCCCCATTTTTCCTTCATAAAAATTATTTTTCATCCAGTACCATTGTGCTTGTTTCCACTGAGTTCTCCTCATTTCCAGTGCTATATGGGATTTTCCAGATCTGGATCGTGTCCTGCTTTCTCCTCCTATCCTAGCCCCTGAAATCCCCCAGAATACCCCCAAAAAACCTCAGAAGACTGAATCACCACATCAGCACCTTCATTAGAGTGTTCCTAGACAAGTGGGCAGAAAATTTGGGATGAACATTCCCTATCCAGGAGACCCACGAATTCATGCATCGTGGAGGTGGAAAAAAGCTGCTAAAATTGGAATCTTGCCTTTCCGGGAGCATTTTTCGACCTGGTTTTATTCATGATCTTGTTGACGTGCACAACAGCCAACCAAATATGGCAGGGCCTCAGACACCACTTTGGTCCTGACACACAGGCTCCTTGTCCCACTGCTGGCCTTCAGCGTGCTCAACAAGATCTGCAACTGCACACTGCTGTGCAACTGCACCTTCAGCACAGGCACCTTTCCAGCCTGACCTGCCCTCCTTCCTCTGGCGTGTGCAAAAAAAAAAAACGGGGAGAGAAAGAAAAAAAAAGCCCGTGTGTCCCTGGGCGCGCCCCTCCTTCGGCCCACCACAAAAGGAGGAAAAAAAAAAAAAAAAAAAAATTTATTGTTGAATAGAAGAAAACAAAAGGAAAAGGGAGGGGAAAAAAAGGGAGGAAGGGGGGGGGAGGGGGGGGAGGCGCGAGGGCCACCCCCCCCCCCGGGGGAGAAGGCAGGAGCTATGGCAGCTTCCCACAGGCTCAGCTGTGCCAATCATCAGCTGTGCCTGAAGCTCCAGCTGGTCTCTTCTGGTCTCTTTGGGCCTCTCCAGGTGATCTCCTCTTCCGTGGTGTTTTTAGGACTTGGAGGAGCAATGGTTCTTCTGAACCATCAGATAAACGTAGTTCTGCAGACTCTCAATGATACTCTGCTGAACGACTATATTCATTTGGGAAGGGCTGTCATCTCTTCTCAGGCCTTGCAGGGCTGGAAGAGACATGAGCAGAGCCACGGTCAGAGCCTGCATCTGCAGGTAGCCAAGGAGGCCTTCCTGCCAGGGCCATACCTCCCACCTCTTGCCATGGACAGGAGGCAGCAGGAGACAATGGCATCAGCCAGAAGGTGCTGGCCGCGAATGTCCCCCACGCAGTGTCCCTCACATCTCTCTGTGCTTGTCCACACAGGGAGCGAAGCCTGCCGCCTCCGGGGCAGGACTTGCAGTTCCAGCGGCAACGCCCGGCTGCAGGCCGCTGCACGCACTACCCCTTCAGCGGCAGCCTTCCTTCCGGCCCATCTAGTACAGCCGGCCTGCGCTGCACGGCCTTCAGCTTAGCTCACAGCTCCTGCCAGCGGCGTTCTGCCGGCGCTGCGGCCACCGCACGGGCTGCTGGCCGGCAGGGCTCAGCCCGCCCCGGGGCGCACGCTGCCGCCCCAGGGCACGCTGCCAGAGGCCGGCATCGCTTAGCACGCCCAGGCCGGGCGAGGGCTCCACTGCGCCCGGCCTCTTCGGCGCTGCCGGGGCAGCAGTTGGGGGCCGGGGCCGAGCTGCGGCGGCCCAGGGAGGGTGCCCGGCTCGTGGCTCATCGAATTGATCCTGGACGGCCGCCTCTCGCAGGGCCTCCCTGTGGGCTATCCAGGTAGCGCAGGGCCCCGCGCAGGTGCTCGGCCGCTCGGCTCCTGTCCTCTGGGGGTGTGGGAACACAGACCCAGAGCCCCTTGGAGTCTGACTCAGGAGATCACTCCAGGTGCCCACACAACTCGCAGGATATTGAAGGTGTATTACCCCCCCCCTATTTGTGCATCTGCTCTTCCAAGTGTTCTTCAGCACTCTGGATGTGCCAGAGGGAGCTCGACACCTTCTGGAAGGGGATGCCAGCAAGAGCACGGCCTTGCCACCAGCACTAACAGGGGCTCCATGCCCACTCCTCCTGTCCCTACCACGTGGCCTGCCAAGGCGCCAGTGCTGCCAGTGAGACCTGGTCTCGGGGTGGGGCCGGGGGCGTGTCTGCGCTCTGCCCGAGGTGAGTTGGGTGAGGTCAGGGGAACGGCCCCAGGCTCTGAAGAATGAGACTGGACTCTCTGGAGTTCGATCTTCGGGATTGTTTATTGTATCTTATCTATAGAATTTTCTCCCTGCCGGACAGAGGTCTGACCAGCAAGGCAGCCACAACGCTCTCCATCCTCCCGCGGTGCTGCCCTTTTATACTATAAACTAATTACATCATATTTACTTTTATTTTCCAATACCTATCACCTATGTTAGACAGTGCATTTCTACTCTAAACCAATCCCCAAATGCCAACATCACAGCAGAAGATGGAGAACAAAAGAAGAAGAAGAAGGATGAGACACGCCCTGTTCCTCCATCTTGTCCCCATTACCCTTATACCAAAAAATTTTAAAACTTATATTTTCACCCTGTGTGCACCCTGTAAATACACCCTTTAAACCCGTGTGACCTTCCAGCCTCATACCAAACTGGCAATTCATTTGCAGGATCAAGTCCAGCCACCAAGTGTTCCGGGCTTCATGCCAAGATCTTCAAACCCCCACGATGGGGTCTCGGCTCTCAATGTGGTCTTGGGAGGTACTGCACATCCGAAGTGGTGTGCTGAGTTCCCACAACCTGGGCTTTGGCTCTGCACACAGGTTTGCAGTGCGGACCCTGAAGTCCCTGCTCTGCCTTCTCTGGTGCAAGGATGTGGTGGTGGCAATGGAACGCAGGTGTGCCTGGGACCACGCTGCTCTCTGTTGACACTCACCACTTTGCCGTGGCTCTGCTTGCCAGGTGAGACCCCCTTCTCCCCACTGCCTCTGACATTTGGTGCTCTGTGCCCAGGTGTCCCACAAAGTGCCCGTGGTCATGGGCCAGAGGGCCTTGTCCCTGAGGGACGGCCAAGCAGACTGGAAAAGGCTGGGAGAGGAGGGTGCCCATGAGCAACCAACTCCCAAATGGCCCAGGTCCCCTTGCTGGAAGGGTGCTGGGGAAAGGATGAGAACTGGGTGAGTCACGCCTGGGACAGGTTTGCCCCACTGGCTCAGGGGCTTGTTTCCCTTTTTCCCCTCTTCAGAGAAATTCGCCACTTAGCCATCCACTTTTTGTTCCGCGGGTTGCATTCTACCTGCTCGTCCTGCTCAGCAAAGAGATGCCATACTGGGATTTCCCTGCCCTGGCATTCCTTGTGGAGGTGAGCCTCAAGGCCAGCGCTGCCTCGCTGAGCTGCCTCCCAGCTCTCTGCCCTCTTGTAGCCACAGCTGCCAGGACAGTGCCTGTGCCCTGTGCTGCTGCCTGGGCCCGGCCCTGTGCACTTCTGGGCTCCTGCCGGCCCGGCTCCCCTGTCACTGCCCTGTGCCTTTCAGGTCCTCGAGTGCCTGGACTTGAGGGAATGCAGTGACAGTGTTCTGGAGATCCTGGCTCATGAATAGGGCTCTGTGCGTTGAACCTGCAGAGCGAGCACATGGCGAGGCGTTACTTGGCACTCCAAGGCCTCGTAGTGCTGGGCAAGAATCCCTTGATGGTGAGAAGGGGGCAGTGGCTGAAGCCGTGCAGGCAGCGTGGGGCTGGGCAACGCAGTTGCGGCCTTGCCTGGGCTTTGGGCGCTGGGGCAGCTGCTCCCAGCTCTCCTGCCTCCCCGCTTCAGCTGCCCCAGTCGCTTTCGCGACAGGCCTTTGGCCTCTGGGCCCTGCGGCAGCAGGGCGGCCTTTCACAAAGTCGGTGTTCTGCACAGGCGAAAAAATGCGGAGCCTGACTGAAAGTCTTGTGGAGCTCCTGCAGGAAAATGATAGCGACATGATGAGGATGACCATTCTTCTACTGAGATATTTGCTCCTGGATAATGGTGCCCCAATAGCCACCCCCATTGCCCTGCAGCTGGCTGAGGCGCTCCTGCCACTCTTTGACCGTGTAAGGCTCTGTGCCCACAGCCACGGCCACCGGCTGCTGCCCGGACACTTGGTGCCCTGTGCAGATGCAGGCCTGTGCCCTGGGGGCCTGAAGCAGCTGATGCTCAGGTCTTTTGCCCTTTCCTTTCATACAGGATGATATCCAGGTGCAGCTGAGCTCCATGTCTGTCTTTCAAGAGATGCTGGACTTATTAACAGAAGAGGGAAGAAAGGCCCTGAAGTCCCACGTGCGCCAGAGCCTGGTCCCACTCTACTTCCACTGCCATGATGAGAATCAGATTGTTGCTGAGGTGAGGACTTGTGGCCAGCTGCTGTCCCCCTGGCAGGGGTTGGGCTGCCTCCTGCCCTGGCACCTTGCGGGGCTGCAGCCTCCTCCAGCCTGTGGCACTGGGATGCTCCTGTGCCCTGGACTGTGGGGCCATCTGTGCGTCACTGCTGCTCTCCAGGCCTCCTGGGAAACACTGCATTCTTCAGCCAGATTCCTGAAGACGAGGAATATCGAACAAATGCTACACGTGGATCAGAGCTTTGGCGAGTGCCTGGTAAGAGCAGCCGAGACCCCCCAGCCTCAGCCTGGAGAAGGCCCCTGAGGGCGGTGCTCAGGGTGCGGGGCTGGCAGCTGTGCCCGCTGCTGCAGCCAGAGGCCGCGCGGGCTCTTCTCCAGGCTCCCGTGGGCCCGAGCCGGGTGCCCGTGGAGCCCCGGCCCGGCGGGGGCTGCGGGGCGGCACCGGGGGCTCCCCGGGCAGCAGCCGCCGCTGCCCCTCCCTCGGGAGCCCGGGCGCCAGCGGCTGCTGGCCGCGCCTCAGGGCTGTGCGGCCAGGGGAGGCCGGGGCTGGGCGCAGGCAGCGCCCGGCCCAGGGGCTGAGGCCGCGCCAACCCTTCCCTCCTGCCGCTCTCTGCAGCTGGCAGAGGACAGGAGCCGAGCGGCCGAGCACCTGCGCCGGGCCCTGCGCTACCTGGATAGCCCACAGGAGGCCCTGCGGGAGGCGGCCGTCAGGATCATCGGTGAGCCACGAGCCCGGGCTCCCCCCCGCGGGCCGCGCCCGGCCCCGGGCGCCGCTGCTGCCGCCGGGGCAGCCGGCCCGGGGGGCGGGCGGCCTGGGCCGCTGCTGCTGCTGCCGGGCCCAGCGCGCGCTGAGCCCTGCCGGGCCAGCAGCCCGTGGGCCGCAGCGCCGTGCAGCGCCGCTGGCAGGGAGCTGTGCCGCTAGGGCCGTGACAGGCTCTGTGTTCACAGGGGCGGCCGGGCGGCACCTGGGGGGGCAGCAGCAAGAGCTCCAGCTGATCTGCACTGGTGAGTGAGTGAGGGCAGCGGGCTGACCGCGGGGGCTGCCGGGGGCAGCTGCAAGCCCTGCCCCGGCTGCGGAGGGCTCTGCTCCCGTGGGCAGAGACACCGGAGGTTTCAGGGGCCACATGGGCCATTCGTGGCCAGCAGCTTCGGGCTGATCCCCTTGCTCCCTGCGGGCCATGGCAAGAGCGGCCGGGATGGCCCTGGCAGGGGGCTCTCCTCGGCTCCCTGCACATCCGGGATCTGACCTTGGCTCTGTTCCTCTCTCTTGCAGCCCTTGAAGAAATGGCATATGACAGCAGTCCTGCAATCAGAAATGCTGCAATTGAATCTTGTTTAGTTCTCCGGGCCGTACAGAGAGCTCCCTACTCCCCATGGCAGAAGCTGTGAGATCAATTCCGCAGTGCATGGAAGAAACGGCCTCGTCTGTGCGGCACTGCCTTGCTGTTCTGCTGGAGCTCCCCGAGAGATGATCTCAAAGACTCTGTCTGCTGGGGCCATTTGAGCCAGCAGGGATTTTCTTTTCTTCTTCAAGATTTTTGTGTTTGTGTTTTCCTTGTTGTTGAGCATGTAAATATAGAATATCTTACAATACACAGAGTCCCAGGATCTTTCTTTTCCTGCACAGGGTCCGTAGGGCATAGGGGAAGAGGGGGAAAAGGGTGCTTGTGCTCAGCAAGCTGCCCAGGCTTGCAGTGTTGCAGGGAAAATGGCCAGAAGCCCCTTGGCCTTTGGTGGTTCTGCTGAAGCCTTTGTGCTGCCGCCAGAGCGGCTGGGCAGGGGCCAGAGCTGCGGGGATCCCTGCCAGAGCGGTGCCTGGAGATGGCCACAAGCCCTGTGCCAGGCAGGAAGCGCCATCCGTGTCCTCCTGCCCGTGTGCTGCTGGCTGCATTGCTGAGGGCTCCCAGGTGCCTCTGGATGGGGCTGCTCTGGAGCTGCTGTGGGGCTGCGGCGCTGCTGCCGGGAAGCTTGGCCAGGCTGGGGGAGACCCTGAGGGGCTGAGGCACTGCTAAGCCCTGAGCAATTGGCTGGCAGAGGCCACAAGCAGCCCCCTGGCAGCCGCCTTGATCCTGACAGCCGGCTGCTCTGGCGCTTCCAGGTCGGTGGCCGGTTGGAGGGACCCCCTGGAATCAGGCGTGGAACCCTGCTCCCGGCCTTTCAGGGCTGTGAGGCCAGCAGTTGTGGGGCTGGGCGCGTGCCCTCCCCTGTGCTCCAGACTGGAGCCCCCTGCCCCTCAGCCTTAGGCACTGAGCTCCACTGCCTGCTTGCCGAGTCTTGTTCCTGTTGCTGCGGGGGAGGCCGAGCTCTGTGGCTTTAGGCCCCATTGAGCCAGAAGAGCAGCAGCTTTGAGCCCACAGGGGCCACAGAAAGGCCCTCTTGGACAACGGGCATTCCTGTCCTTCCCAGGCCAGGGACACATGAGAGTGCAGCGGGCACCTTCAGGGTGCCGCGCTGGCTTTGCACTGGGCCACGTCCTGTGCTGTGCAGGGCTGGCTCTTTGCTTTGCTGCTCTCGGCCTTTTGTCCTCGTACTCCTTTGGCTGCCTGCAGCCAGGGGGCAGCCCTATCAGGAGGGTGAAAGGCCCCGTCTGCAACATCTCAAGGGGGAAATGGAGCTCTCCCGCGGCTCAGCCCACGCTGTAAGCAGAGCAGAGCCTTTTCCCCAGCCCTGATGGCTCTCTGCCTGCTTCTGGCCCCTGGCCACCATGACCCACTGCACTCGCTCTGAGTCACCTACAGCATGGCTGGTGCCTCTTGATTTGCTGACCCTGGGATGTGAGGCTCACTCAGGGGAAAGGTGGGTGTCCCAAGGCTGAGGGCACATATGGGTCACTGAGCAGACTTGAGGCTTCCCCAGCAGCTTGCAGGTGCCTCATGTGTCATGTTACAGTGCTTGTGCTCCTGCCTGTTCCTGTCCCTCTTCTCACCCTCACCCAACCTGGACCCTCTGACCTACCTTCAATAAACCCTGTTGGATCAGACATGGTGTTGAGAGCCCTCCTTCGGCTGCCGGTCGAGCGCACATTACAACCTCTGGGCCTGAGAGCAAGGTGGGCTGGGGGAGCTGCTCTCTCAGACCAAGAGGGAATGGCTCTCAACAGCACCTGCCCATGGACATTCCTCGCACCAAATAAAATCATCTCCAAGTTTAGCTAGTAAGGTAGTAAGGTATAAACCATTTGTATGCCGGCCGTTTATATACAGACACGAACAGGACGGGGTTTGCTAGGAAAGCGTCTAGAGCTGTTTTATTCTCAGCATCAGTCTCATTACATGATTTGGTTCATGTAGAGATGCGAGCAGCTCGCTATCCCGGCAGCAAGCCAAAGAAACTTAATGTTACAACATACCAAATACCCATCTTAGCCAATTACACAAAGCAAAAGCATATTGACAGTGATTCTATCCAATCAATGTAAGCACACATAGCTTTGGTTAAAACAATACTTGCTTTTTTTTGAATACAATGCCCATTTATAAGAGAGACAATGCACAGAGCCCTATTCATGAGCTTAACCTTGCTAGAGAAACTTTTTTGCAACTTAGGAAGCTATTCCGAAGCACTAATACATAGCTCTATTGTTCTATTCCCATATCTTCTCTACAGCTTAAATATTTTTTCTGATGCTTCAGCACTGTTCCCAGTTCCTGCTGTGTCTGAGGCCTGTCTCTTAACACCTTCCTAAAATCCTCTAATTTTTATGGATTCCCACACCATTAATTGCCTGGAAATCTGGCACTAGTCTCTAAGTTCCATTAGGTTTCTTTATTGCTGATCTAGCAGTATTAAATTTTGACTCCCATTCTTCCAATAATCCTGATGTCAGGAATTTATTGATTGTTGCCTCTATTCCCTTCCTAGTTTATAATCGTCAAGGGTATTGCTTTCTGACTACTGGCCTAACTCTTGTCTGTAGCTCAATATTAATAGGGTCTACTCGTTTTGATTTTCCTGGGCTATCAGTATCCCATACTCTTGGGTACACCTGATTCAATACTTGCTCTAAATATTATTCTTGTTTGTTGGTCTTGTGTCAATTGTCAGTCCTACTGCTAAAACCGCTAATTTGTCTTCAAGTACCTTCAATTGAAGTTTTCTTTTTCTAAACGGAACTGTTGCTTCTAAATTTTCCAGCAAATCCCTGCCTAGGACAGATTTGGCTGAGTTTGGTAAATAAAGAAACTGACGTATTCCCATTTTCTTCTTGATTTTACATTTAAGTGGTTTCAGGAAGAATGCATTTTCTGCTTGGCCAGTGGCTCCTATTGCTTGAAGACAGTTTTCACTTTTGGGTATCAGTGCTTGATTCAAGAGTGAAAATGTGTCTCCACTATTTATTAAAAATTCAACTTCTTGATCATTCTTTAGCTGTATTTTTAATCGGTGGCCTGCTAGGCTAAGAATTGCCAGTCTCGGTCATTTCTTATCATCTAGAGTGGCTGCAAGAGTTTTTGTGTACTTTGTCTGCTAACTCTGGGCACTGGCCTTATTTCCAGTGTCCTGATTTCTTACAATATGCACATTGATTTGGCCCCAGCTTGGTCTGTGGCTGCTTTGAACCTCCTCTGCCTCTGCTATTGTCACCCCTGCCTCTGCTTCATCCACACCCACGTCCGTCCTCTCCCTGGTGCTGATCCAGAGCTGCCACCATGGCTGCAGGGAGCCCTTTTCTTTTCTCTGTCTTGATTATCATACACTTTCTATGCTACTGTCGTTCATGCCTTTAAGTTCTCTCTTTACAGGCTCTTTCAGCTTCTCAAGTTTCTGCCTGACATCTGGCCTAGATTGCCTAACATCAGGGAAACCGACTGCTGCTTTCCCATATCCGACCAGGGATGCAGGGCTGTGCGTTCACGTGCAGCTGCTCAGAGCCTGTCCACAAAGTAAGTGGGCGACTCGTGCTGTCCCTTGTGTAACATTATCTATTACTGACCAATTTATTGCTTTTGGAATGGCATTTTTCATTCAAATTTGACTAGTTCCTGCTATCTGGTTAACATTGCACAGCTGCCTGCATCGTTCGCCTCCCACAAAGGGCTTCCAATAGGAAACAGCTGGTCCACTGTACTTGGGAAGGCTCCACTAGCAATTTGTCCCCTGCACACGTGCTCTGGGTACCTTTAGCACCAACTCTTTTGCTGGTTTTCTTAGCTCTGTCAACATGAAATCAGTATCACCTCAGTCTGGCTCTTGATTCTTGACTATGAACTCCAATCTTTTTGCTAGCTTGCTAGGGTTTCCTCTATCCATTTTAACTTTTTCCCACCAACTGTTCAGGTCACTAGTAGAAAAGCAGATGTTCACCCACAGGCTTCTCCTGGGGGCCTCAAGACTTGCCTGAAGGGGGGTGACTAAAGGCAAAGCTTTCTTGGTTTTATTCCTTGTGTTGGTTGTCACTGGGGCTCTCTGAAATTGTCCCCTGTCGTGGGTTTACAGGAAGCAGGTTTTTCTGGGAATGGGTGGCCAGAGGCCAATAGGTAGTTCAGATTCTAAATTGACACCCAGGCTTGGCCACTTTGAGGGTGCATGCGCCTCTGAGAACACAGGGGTTAGAAGCAGAGCACTTCCCCTTCTTTGAGCTCTCTCTTTGATTTCCGGCCAGCAAGAGGCCAAGGCCTCCCCCCTGCCCGGGCCCGAGCTGGGCGGGGAGAAAAAAACAACCCGCGACCCGGCAGAGGTAGGCCTGACCCCTCAAGATGGAAGGGTGATGTGGGGGGCACCCCAGGAGGCATTGGGCAGCCCCCCCGAGGAGAGACAGAGAGAGAGAGGGCCCCGAGAAGGGATTTGGGCAGCTCCCACTCCCCAGAAGATGAGAGAGAGAAAGCTGAGTACAGGCCTGTGGCCCTTGAAGTGATATCGGCCTGTGAAGAAGGAGGGGGAAGGGGGGGAGTGCAGCAGGAAGGAGCTTTGGCCGTGCGCAGGAGTTTATTAACCCCTTTCTGGACGATGAAGACCTCACAGAGCATTTGGACCTTTCCCTGGAGGGGGGAGATGGAGTGGATGATAAAGAGGAAATGGGCAAGAGAATGACAGCTGGAGCAGTGAGTGAGGCTGGGAGAGTAAAGAAGAGGCTGGAAAGAGATGATGGAGTAGCAGGTTGCTGGACTCTTTTAAGGTACAGCCATGGACAGAACAAGGCTTCCTTGTGACACAGAGGCTGCATCCAGGGGGGAGGCGATGGCTCAGAACTGAGAGGGGGTTCAGTTTGAGAGCCCCAGCCCCTGGGGAGTAGACAAGTATGGGGGGACAAGAGGGTCCGGTGAGTGAGAGAGGAACATTGCTTTTTGGAACACGGTCAAAGCAAACCCGCTAAAAGGATACAACCCTTGAAGCAGCGTCTGTTCCATGTCCAGTGGTCAGAGCACTGGGCATGCAAGGAAGAGGTCACCATGGCCCCAAGAAGGGACTCCTCTCCCTCTTGATGGACTGAAATTGAGTATTTACAGGGTGATGATGGATGGGAGAGCTGAAATTGGGAAGAGATGTATTAGGAGTAAATGTGGTGGGGGAGTGAGGAAATGTTTTTGTGGAGTTTTTCATTTTCCAGGTGTGTGTGTGTGTGGTTGTGTGTGTGTGTGTTTTTTTCCCTTTGTAGTTTAGCAAGTTAATAAACCTTTTTTTTTTTCTAAGCTAGAGGCCTGCTTTGCTTATTTCCTGGTCACATCACACAGCAAACTTACCAGGGAAGTATATTTCACTGGGGCACTGGCTTATTGGCCAGTGTCAAACCATGACATCCCTCACCTGGATTATTCATCTCATCCTCACTGCCATTTGGGTTTCATCTTCAGGGGGCGGAGTGGTTGGCTGAGGGGGAGTGTACCCGAAGCTGGCCTGGGGTAACTGCTGTAAGTCCTGGACACCTAGAACACAATCTTCCTGCTGCATTTGAGCCAATTCCAAACATTCTGCCCTATGCTGAATGCTGAACAACATCTCTTTATTTTCTGCCTGTTATCTTTTCCAAAGTTAGACCAAAGGTCTGTGGGGCAATCAGCACTTATCTTTCTGCCAATTAGGTTTATTCTTCTAGGTAAAAAACATGGTTGTTATTTAACTGATTCATTTTTCATCTTGTAAAAATAACATCAACTATAAACAATGTAGCATAAAGTTCCATTAGGGGTCACTTTTCACCACTTTAATTGATACCAAGCCTACCATTGTAGTACATTTCATCAGATTACCTTGCCTTGAAAAAATTACCCCTGGGATTCCTCCCAAATCTTTCTCATCTCAAGCAAATTACATTCTAGTGACTCTCTTTTTAATACCATCTTTTACTTCTTGTGTTATTCATTCTTCATGCTATCTACATTTCCAAACTTCAGGATCTATTAGCACTTCTTTTTCCTTCTTCTCTTTTATCCCCTGTATACCCACTTAACACACACACACAGGTTGCTCCTGAGTCACCCAGCACCAATAATATTCTTTTTTATAGTCCTAACAAGCAATGAAAACAAAAGGATTCCACGCTCCACACAATCTACAAGGAATTGGGATATGATTGACATAAAATGAGTTTTGTAAACACTGCCTAAAGTCATGCTACTCAGGGAGTATATACTCATGTAAACCTAGAGGTCACAACCCTGACTTTTGATGTAATCGTTTTCTGGACACAATGTTATATGTTATTGTAATTTTTGTAATTTATGTTGTATTATTCTTATTGTTGAATATAGTTCCATATGTTAGAGTGTGTGTACTAGCTAGACATGTATTGCTGTGGCACAGATCTCCTCATCTATAATATTGTTTTATCATGTTCAAAACAATCTTTAAACAACACATTAATTAGGTAACTGGATCAAGAATTTCCATCAACTTAAAATTGGAGCATGTTACATTTTTGTTTATAGGCACAGAGGCAAAAGGTGACCAGACTGCCAATCTGTCAGTTCCCAGGAACTGCTGTTGTCTAAACAAAACCAAACAAGTGGGACAACATTTTTATTATTGAGCTTTCAAAGAAAGTTACTGGCCTGAATTGAAATCAAGATAAAAACTACTATGACTAAAGCCCCTCTCTTGTGACATTATAAACTGTGGTCCAAAGTGCGACTCTGAGTTCATCTCAGGGGCTGCACCACAGGGGCTGTGATCAGCACCCCCCTCTGAGTAGAGCCTCTCAGAGCCAGAGAACGCTCAAGCTTGCCAAATTTAAAAGACAAGCTCCAAACAACAATGATGATTTCTGAGCTCACACCCCACTCCTCAAGGTTCAACCTTGAGCCCGCTGAAAAGATGCAAAAGCATGCAAAGTAATTACTGCACTAAATTCAAAGAGATTTTTTCACAAGTATACCTTGAGCAAAACTCCTTATGTTTGTGTGCATACAAGTATGAAAATGATAAAGCAAATATACAAAGAAAATTGTTCTAGCTTGGTATTTTAGAGTTAAGCTTGCAAGCAAGTTATAGAAAATTTTATATTCTGTTCTATTTCTATAGTAAATTCTATCCATTGCTAAATAGCATAAGTTAAATTATCTATTAAGTACCATTAAAGTTAAATTCTGTTAAAGTTAAGTTTTGTTAAAATTATGTTCTGTTAAGTTTAACTGCAGTTAAAATAATTTCTGTTAAGTTTAAGTGTTATTAAGTTTAATTTTAAGTTCTGTTAAGTTTAAATTATATCAGGTTTAAGTTATGTAAAATTTAAGATCAGTTAAGTTTTGTTAACATTAAGTTTTGTTAAAGTTAAGTTCTTAAGTTATGTCCTGTTAAGTTTAAGTGCAGTTAAATTCATTTCTGTTAAGTTTAAGTAATATTAAGTGATAAATTCTGTTAAGTTTAAATTATATTAGGTTTAAATTATGTAGAATTTAAAGTCGGTTGAGTTCATTTAAAATTAAGTTTTGTTAAAGTTAATGTCTGTTAAACTTAAGTTCTGCAAAAGTTAAGTTCTGTTAAGTTAAATTTCTATTAAGTTGAAGTGATGCTAGAGTTAAGTTTTGTTAAAGTTAAGTGATGTTACATGTAAATTCTATTGATTTGAAGTTCTGTTAAAGCTGGCATTATAGTAGACATTATAGTTTTGTTAATAGTACTAGTTCTGCCTTGTTTTTACATATGCTTACAAAAATGATGCAAAAGATGATATCTGCTACATTTAATCAAACAGTGCTTGTGCCAAAGAAAAACTGGGGAATTGTTGAGGAATAGTACGTGACCAGAGTCACAGACTTGGTCCAGGTGTCTGAAGCTAGGAAAATAATGAGCTCTGCTAATGAGTTATGATTATGGCAAGGCCGCTGTGCCCTTGAGCAGAGATATAGTGGCTGAAAATAGCCTGAGAAGAAGAAAGTTTAACTTTTAAGGTACGTAAACACAAGGTGGACCTAACATTTACAGAATAACCAATAGGTTCCTTAAGTTACAGAATATGCATTAGCTTATTAGTTACTGTATAAAAGTCTGATGCTCTGATGAATAAATGAAGCTTGCTCTTCCCTCATATTGAGGGCTCTGAGTCTTCCCTCACCGATGTAACAGCTGTTTGTGCTGAGTGTCACACTGTGGTGGGGGAGGGGTCTGTCCTGGGGGGGGCACATCCAGGGGCTCCTGTCCTGGGGGGATCCTGTCCCAGGGGGGACACATGCTGGACAAGGGGCCCCTGTCCTGGGGATGGCAGCTCTGAGGGGGTCCAGACTTCTTCATTCTTGCTCGTCCCCTGCAGGATCTGAGCCAGCAAGAGCAGCTGGGGAATGGAGCCCCTGGGCAGGAAGGAGCTCCCAAACTCCTGCTCCTTGAAGCCAGTGGCCATGCAAGGGTGGGGCCCAGCCATGGCCCAGCCCCACTGCACAGGGATGGCCATTGCCCAGCCCTGCTCTGGCCAGCCCCAGCTGGCAGCCAGCACCTGAGGGTCCCCCTGCCCCCTTGGCTTTGATTCTGGCAGCTTTAGAGCTGCTGCAGAGGTGAGAATTCTGTGGGTGGAAAAAGGCCTGGCTGTGGTTTGCTCAGCTCTGCAAGAAGCACAAAACCCAAAGGGAGCCCAAGCAGTGGCTCTGTGAGGGCCTTTGATGGTTTTCAGAGCAGGGCTGGCTGGAAACCCCCTGCAGGGGCGGCTGTGGGGGAACCAGTCCGGAAATGCAGCAATTGATCATTTTGTCCCTGTCCCCAAGGAACTGAAAGAGCCCCAGAACTACTGCAAATACCACACCGATTTTATCAACAACCTGACCTGCACCCTCCTTCTTGAACAAAACCTGCAGCCCTTTGGAACCTCCCGGAAAGAATGTTTGGGCTCTGGATGTGCACACCAGAAGAGAGGGAAAAGTGTGGAAATATTGAGCAGGGGCTGCACACGAGGGGCTGGGGAACAGGGGTGTCACAGCAGGAGCAGGCAGTGCCCAGGCAGGGGAATTCAGGGCAGGCTGGAGTGGATTTACCAGGGAATCAGAGCCTGAGGCACACACGGGCATTTCCACAGATTCCTGTGCACGGTCCCAAGGATGGACAGAGCTTCTCCCCTTCCTCCATGGGAAGTCAATCAAGTTTCAGGGTGGGAATGAGTAAAATGGGGAAAGTTCCTAAATGTGGGCCCACAAAAGGCTTCCTTAGGGGCTGGGTTGCTGCCCAGCAGGTAGGGAACAATCTCATGGAGCTGTTGGACACTCAGGGACATTCCACACTCTGTGTTATCCACAAACAAACTCTACTGTGGGATGCAGAGAGGGGCTGCTAAAGGGAACCAAAAAGTCTCATTTCATTGTGATTTGTTTGTGTTTTTATTGTGAGTGACATTGTGGGAAAGCAATGGATTCTATAAACCAGACAATCTTATACATTGTCGGTTTGATTTTCGCTGTGTTTCTATTTTATTGGGAAAATAATGGTGTGGGAAAGATTTTTGCTTTTATTCTATGGATGTGTAATTTTATCTGAACCAATTGGGCATGAAGTGTTGCCTGGGATGGCTGAGCCAGGAAATTGGGGGGACCTGACCCAGGGGTGTGTGGGGCAGGGACACAGAGACTCCCAGGACAGCCCTGGGGTACCCCAGGGTGGGGGCTGTGCTGGGCTCCGAGTCACCCCAAACTCTGAGGCACCTCATGAAGGAGCTGTGACCCCTGTGCTCACCCAGCCACTGCCCATCCCTGGCACCCCCATTCCCCTGGGAACCCAACCATGGGACCCCCATTGCCTTGGTCTCTCCTCCCTGGGGACCCCCATCCCAGGACTGCCATTGCCCAGCACCATCACTGCCTTGATCCCATCCCATGGGCTGCTTCTTCCCCCAGAACCCCTATTCCCCTGGGTCCCCTTTTCCCCCCTGCACCCCCAACCCTGGCACCCTCATGCCATGACCCCAAATCCCTGGGGACCATGTTCCCACAGCACCCCCATCCCTGAATGCCCCCAGGCATGGAGACCCCACCTCCCCTGGACCCCCATTCTCCTGGACACCCATTCTTGGGTCCCCACATCCCCTGAGCTCCCTGCTTCTGGCAACAACATCCCCCACAATGTCCCCAGCCTGTACCCGGCTTCTGGCCACCCTGCCCCCACCAAGGGCCACCTACACGTGGGGACGGACGTGACCTCGCTTCCTTCCCCTTCATCCCAAGAGCCGCCAGCCAGGGGAGCGGTGGCCACAGCAGCGAGTGACAGCCAGTGCACATGGCTGGGGACACCGGGATGGCCGGGAAGGTGGCGCTGCTCCTGTGGGGTGAGTGCCCCGGGCACGGGCCTGACACCCCGGGGATGGGGAGGGGAGGGGGCACAGGGGGGCTGTGGGGTCCCCTGAGGTCCCCAATGCCAGCAGTGCCAGTCCATGTTACCCACAGTGGACCTGGGTGGGACTGGGGATGTAGGGTGGCTTTGGGGACAGGAAGAGGGGGCAGGAATTTGGGGATGGGGATGTGGGGACAGCAATGTGGGGACTGGCACCTTTGGGCTCAGGGAGCTCTGGGGATAGGGACAAGGGAACTGGGATGCAGGGACAGAAGGGAACAAGAATGGTGAGGATGTGGCCATGGGGATGGGATCATGGGGATGGGATCATGAGCTGGTGGGGGTCACCAGGGCCATCATGAGCTGTGTCCATGGTGTCCTCGTGCCCGGGGTGTCCACAGTGTCCCCATGTTCTGCCTCAGCCCAGGGTGGCCTCAGTGTCCCTGTTCCCAAGGTGTCTGTGCCACAGGGATGTGGTGCAAGGGTGTCTGTGACACAGACATGTCCCCCTGCATATCCAAATATTTTGGAGACCACCCCCAAGCACCTTCCTGCCAGAACTGCTGTCGCCACGGGGGCAGTTTGAGGACAGCCCCCACACCGTGTGCCCCTGTGCCTCTGTCCCCACAGTGCCACCCCCACTCAGCCCTGTCCCTTCTCCCTTCCAGCCCAGACCCTCGGCCTCGCTGGTGAGTCCTCAGGGGATGCCATGGCCCCACCCCGCTGTCCCCAGCCCCACGCTGGCCCTGGCAGGCTGGTGTCCCCTGTCACCCACAGGTGCCCAGACCACCCAGCTCCTGGTGGAGCCCCCCTGGAGGCCGGCGGTGCTGTGGGACCGGGTGACACTGACCTGCCAGGGCTCGGGGACCGCCGGTGCCACCACCTGGTACAAGGATGGGCAGTACAGGGGGCAGCAGGGACGTGACCACTTCACTGTCACTGAGAGTGGCACCTACACGTGTGACAGACCCGGCACCGGGCTCAGCCCCCCCGTGATTGTCTCAAATGGTGAGGGGGGTTTGTGTTCCCAGCCTGGCACCGCGGGGACCCCAAGGGCTCTGGGTGGTCTCCGCTGCATGGGTCACCTCCTGTGTCACCAGAGCCTATCCCCTGCTCTGGGGTCATCCCAGAGCATCCCAGTCTGGGGGAACCTTTGTTGGAATTTGGGACCCCTGGTGCGCTCAGTGTGACCCAATGGGGGGTCCCGGCATCATCAGATGTGAGAGGACCCCTCTGTCCCCCAGACTGGCTGGTGCTGCAGGTGCCAGCACAGGCGCTGCTGGAGGGGCACACGGTGACACTGCGCTGCCGGGGCTTCTGGAACCACATGGTCAAATCGGTGACCTTCTACCATCATGGGAAGAAACTGGAGGGACTCCATAACGGGACCGAGCTGTCCCTGTCCCCCCTGCGGCTACACCACAGCGGCCGCTACCACTGCGGGGGCCGGGTGGTGTCACAGTGGAGAGAGTCGGACCGTGTGACAGTGACAGTGCACAGTGAGTGCCGGGATGGGGACAGGGAAGCCCGACATCCTCTAAGGATTTCCCCATCACTGCCTGAATCCTTCATCCCTCCCTTTACTCCTCCCTGGGTCACCCCAAATCTCCCAAGTCCCTCTTGGTTTCCCCCATGACTGCCCAGTTCCCCCTGCAGATCCCTCATCCCTCCCTTTGTCCTCCCCAGCCCTCCCTGGATTCCCCGCCCCTTCCATGGTCCCTGCTCCACCCTCTGCTCTCCCTTTCTTCCCTGGGTCCACCCGCCCATCTCTAAACCCGAAATCATTCCCTGAGTCTCCTCAGGATCTCCTGTGGTTCTCCATCCCTGCCTGGGTCTCTCCCCCTTTCCAGGAGGTCTCGCCATTGTGCCCAGGTCCCAACATGCCTCCCAGGGTCCCCTTCTGCTCTCTGGGATCCTCTCCTCTCCCATCCAATCCCCCTTTCCCCTTCCATGTCCCCCACCCCTCCTGGGTCCCCAGTCCCTCTTGTGTCCCCTGCAGGGGTCCCACTCTCGGGGGTGTCCCTGTCAGTGCAGCCCCCTGGGGGACAG
>NW_022148263.1:0-31000 GCF_901933205.1 Camarhynchus parvulus
CACCGGCTCGTACCCTCTGAAAGAAAACTCACCAGCCCCGGTTCCTGATGGCACATTCTGGGACTCCGTTGGCACTATCAAAACAGCCTGAGTTGGCACTGGTGCCAGCTTGGGTCAGGGAGGCATCCTGCGTATCGTGGATTTTCAGGAGAGACCCGGCCACTCCCTGCCACAGGCCCCCAAACATAAACACTGGCACTTTCCCTGTGAAAGAAAACTCACCAGCCCCAGTTCCTTTTGGCAGATTGTAGAAGTCCATTGGCACTATCGATCCAGTCTGAGTTGGCACTGGTGCCACCTTGGGTCTGGGAGGCATCCTGCGTATCGCGGATTTTCAGGAGCCAGCCGGCCACTCCAGGCCACGGGCCCCCAAATATAAACACTGGCACTTATCCTGTGAAAGAAAACTCACCAGCTCCGGTTCCTAATGGCAGATTGTAGGACTCCGTTGGCACTATCAAACCAGCCTGAGTTGGCACTGGTGCCAGCTTGGGTCTGGGAGGCATCCTGCCTATCGCGGATTTTCAGGAGCCAGCCGACCCCGGGGCCAGAGGCCCCCAAATATAAACACCGCCCCCTTCCCTCTGAAACCAAACTCACCAGCCCCGGTTCCTGATGGCAGATTGTAGGACTCCGCTGGCAGTATCAAACCAGCCTGAGTTGGCACTGGTGCCAGCTTGGGTCTGGGAGGCATCCTGCGTATCGCGGATTTTCAGGAGCCAGCCGGCCACTCCAGGCCAACGGCCCCCACACATAAACACCGGCCCTTTACCTCTGAAAGAAAACTCACAAGCCCGGTTCCTGATGGCAGATTGTGGGACTCCGTTGGCACTATCAAACCAGCCTGAGTTGGCACTGGTGCCAGCTTGGTTCTGGGAGGCATCCTGCGTATTACAGATTTTCAGGAGCCAGCCGACCTCTCCTGGTCACAGGACCCCAAACAAAATCACCGGCCCTTTCCCTCTGAAAGAAAACTCACCAGCCCCGGTTCCTGATGGCAGATTGTAGGACTCCGTTGGCACTACCAAACCAGCCTGAGTTGGCACTGGTGCCAGCTTGGGTCTGGGAGGCATCCTGCGTATCGTGGATTTTCAGCAGCCAGCCGGCCACTCCAGGCAACAGGCCCCAAAATATAATCACTGGCCCTTTCCCTGTGAAAGAAAAACTCACCAGCCCCGGTTCCTGAATGTAGATTGTGGGACTCCATTGGCACTACCAAACCAGCCTGAGTTGGCACTGGTGCCTGCTTGGGTCTGGGGGGCATCCCGCCTATCGCGGATTTTCAGGAGCCAGCCGGCCTCTCCGGGCCACAGGCCCTCAAACATAAACACCGACCCCTTCCCTCTGAAAGAAAACTCACCAACCCCGGATCCTGATGGCAGATTGTAGGATTCCGTTGGCACTATCAAACCAGCCTGAGTTGGCATTGGTGCCAGCTTGGGTCTGGGAGGCATCCTGCGTATCGCAGATTTTCAGGAGCCAGCCGGCCACTCCCTGCCACAGGCCCCCAAACATAAACACTGGCACTTTCCCTGTGAAAGAAAACTCACCAGCCCCGGTTCCTGATGGCAGATTGCCGGAGTCCGTTGGCACTATCAAACCAGCCTCAGTTGGCACTGGGGCCAGCTTGGGTCTGGGAGGCATCCTGCCTATCGCAGATTTTCAGGAGCCAGCCAGCCCCGGGTCCCCCAACTAATACACTGGCCCTTTCCCACGGAAACCAAACTCACCAGCCCCAGTTTCTGATGGCAGATTGTAGGACTCCGCTGGCAGTATCAAACCAGGCTGAGTTGGCACTGGTGCCAGCTTGGGTCTGGGAGGCATCCTGCGTATCGCGGATTTTCAGGAGCCAGCCGGCCACTCTGGGCCAGAGGCCCCCAAATATAAACACCGGCCCCTTCCCTCTGAAAGAATACTCACCAACCCCGGATCCTGATGGCAGATTGCAGGAGTCCGTTGGCACTATCAAACCAACCTGAGTTGGCACTGGTGCCAGCTCGGGTCTGGGAGACATCTTGCGTATCGCGGATTTTCAGCAGCCAGCAGGCCACTCCAGGCCATGGGCCCCCACACATAAACACCGGCCCTTTCCCTCTCAAAGAAAACTCACCAGCCCCGGTTTCTTATGGCAGATTGTAGGCCTCCATTGGCACTATCAAACCAGCCTGAGTTGGCACTGCTGTCAGCTTGGGTCTGGGAGGCATCCTGCGTCTCGCCGGATTTTCAGGAGCCAGCCGGCCACTCCAGGCCACAGGCCCCCAAACATAAACACCAGTCCTTTCCCTGGGAAACAACACTCACCAGCCCTGCTTCCTGATGGCAGATTGTAAGACTCCGTTGGCACTATCAAACCAGCCTGAGTTGGCACTGGTGCCAGCTTGGGTCTGGGAGGTATCCTGCGTATCGCGGATTTTCAGGAGCCAGCCGGACACTCCGGGCCACAGGCCCCCAAACAAAAACACCGGCCCTTTCCCTCTGAAAGAAAACTCACCAGCCCCAGTTCCTTATGGCAGATTGTAGGACTCCATTGGCACTATCAAACTAGCCTGAGTTGGCACTGCTGCCAGCTTGGGTCTGGGAGGCATCCTGCGTATCACGGATTTTCAGGAGCCAGCCGGCCACTCCAGGCCACAGGCCCCCAAACATAAACACCGGCCCTTTCCCTCTCAAAGAATACTCACCAGCCCCGGTTCCTGATGGCAGATTGTAGGACTCCATTGGCACTATCAAACCAGCCTGAGTTGGCACTGGTGCCAGCTTGGGTCTGGGAGGCATCCTGCCTATCGCAGTGTTTCAGGAGCCAGCCGGACAATCTGGGCACAGGCCCCCAGCAAAATCACCGGCCCTTTCCCTCTGAAAGAAAACTCACCAGCCCCGGTTCCTGATGGCAGATTGTAAGACCCCATTGGCACTATCAAACCAGCCTGAGTTGGCACTGGTGCCAGCTTGGGTCTGGGAGGCATCCTGCGTATCGCGGATTTTCAGGAGCCAGCCGGCCACTCCTGGCCACAGGCCCCCAAACATAAACACCGGCCCTTTCCCTCTCAAAGAAAACTCACCAGCCCCAGTTCCTTTTGGCAGATTGTAGAACTCCATTGGCACTATCAAACCAGTCTGAGTTGGCACTGGTGCCAGCTTGGGTCTGGGAGGCATCCTGCGTGTATCGCGGATTTTCAGCAGCCAGCCGGCCACTCCAGGCCACGGCCCCCAAATATAAACATTGGCCCTTTTCCTCTGAAAGAAAACTCACCAGCCCCGGTTCCTAATGGCAGATTGCAGGACTCCGTTGGCACTATCAAACCAGCCTGAGTTGGCACTGGTGCCAGCTTGGGTCTGGGAGGCATCCTGCCTATCGCAGATTTTCAGGAGACAGCCGACCCCGGGGCCAGAGGCCCCCAAATATGAACACCGGCCCCTTCCCTCTGAAACAAAACTCACCAACCCCGGATCCTGATGGCAGATTGTAGGACTCCGTTGGCACTATCAAACCAGCCTGAGTTGGCACTGGTGCCAGCTTGGGTCTGGGAGGCATCCCTGTCTAGTGAGCAGAGTTTTCAGGAGCCAGCCAGCCACTCACGGGCAATGGGCCCCCAAATATAAACACCGGCCCTTTCCCTCTGAAAGAAAACTCACCAGCCCCGGTTCCTTATGGCAGATTGTAGGCCTCCATTGGCACTATCAAACCAGCCTGAGTTGGCACTGCTGCCAGCTTGGGTCTGGGAGGCATCCTGCGTATCGTGGATTTTCAGGAGCCAGCCGGCCACTCCAGGCCACAGGCCCCCAAACATATACACCAGTCCTTTCCCTGGGAAACAACACTCACCAGCCCCGCTTCCTGATGGCAGATTGTAAGACTCCATTGGCACTATCAAACCAGCCTGAGTTGGCACTGGTGCCAGCTTGGGTCTGGGAGGCATCCTGCGTATCGCGGATTTTCCGGAGACAGCCGGCCACTCCGGTCCACTGGCCCCCAAAAAAAATCACCGTCCCTTTCCCTCGGAAATAAAACTCACCCGCCCAAGATTCTGATGGCATATTGTAGGACTCCGTTGGCACTACCAAACCAGCCTCAGTTGGCACTGGTGCCAGCTTGGGTCTGGGAGGCATCCTGCGTATCGCAGATTTTCAGCAGCCAGCCGGCCACTCCAGGCCATAGGCCCCCACACAAAACACCGGCCCCTTCCCTCTGAAAGAAAACTCCCCAGCCCCGGTTCCTGATGGCAGATGGTAGGACTCCGTTGGCACTATCAAAGCAGCCCGAGTGAGCACTGGTGCCAGCTTGGGTCAGGGAGGCATCCTGCCTATCGCAGATTTTCAGGAGCCAGCCGGACAATCCGGGCACAGTCCCCCAGCAAAATCACCAGCCCGTTCCCTCTGAAAGAAAACTCACCAGCCCCGGTTCCTGATGGCAGATTCTGGGACTCCGTTGGCACTATCAAACCAGCCTCAGTTGGCACTGGTGCCAGCTTCGGACTGGGAGGCATCCTGCGTATCACGGATTTTCAGGAGCCAGCCGGCCACTCCAGGCCACGGGCCCCCAAATAAAAACACTGGCACTTTCCCTGTGAAAGAAACCTCACCAGTTCCGGTTCCTAATGGCAGATTGCAGGAGTCCGTTGGCACTATCAAACCTGCCTGAGTTGGCACTGGTGCCAGCTTGGGTCTTGGAGGCATCCTGCCTATCGCAGATTTTCAGGAGCCAGCCGACCCCGGGGCAAGAGGCCCCCAAATATAAACACCGGCCCCTTCCCTCTGAAAGAAAACTCACCAACCCTGGATCCTGATGGCAGATTGCAGGAGTCTGTTGGCACTATCAAACCAACCTGAGTTGGCACTGGTGCCAGCTCGGTTCTGGGAGACATCTTGCGTATCGCGGATTTTCAGCAGCCAGCCAGCCACTCCAGGCCATGGGCCCCCAAACAAAAACACCGTCCGTTTCCCTCTCAAAGAAAACACACCAGACCCAGTTCCTTATGGCAGATTGTAGGACTCCGTTGGCACTACCAAACCAGCCTCAGTTGGCACTGGTGCCAGCTTGGGTCTGGGAGGCATCCTGCGTATCGCAGATTTTCAGCAGCCAGCCGGCCACTCCAGGCCTTAGGCCCCCACACAAAAACACCGGCCCCATCCCTCTGAAAGAAAACTCACCAACCCCGGTTCCTGATGGCAGATTTTAGGACTCCGTTGGAACTATCAAACCAGCCTGTGTTGGCACTGGTGCCAGCTTGGGTCTGGGAGGCATCTTAAGTTTCGCGGATTTTCAGCAGCCAGCCGGCCCCGGGTCCCCAAAGCCAAACACTGGCCCTTTCCCTCTGAAAGAAAACTCAGCAGCCCCTGTTCCTTATGGCAGATTTTAGGACTCCATTGGCACTTTCAAACCAGCCTGAGTTGGCACTGGTGCCAGCTTGGGTCTGGGAGGCATCCTGCGTATCGCGGATTTTCAGGAGCCAGCCGGCAAATCCGGGCACAGTCCCCCAGCAAAATCACCGGCTCGTTCCCTCTGAAAGAAAACTCACCAGCCCCGGTTCCTGATGGCACATTCTGGGACTCCGTTGGCACTATCAAACCAGCCTGAGTTGGCCCTGGTGCCAGCTTGGGTCTGGGAGGCATCCTGCGTATCGTGGATTTTCAGGAGCCAGCCGGCCACTCCCGGCCACAGGCCCCCAAACATAAACACTGGGACTTTCCCTGTGAAAGAAAACTCACCAGCCCCGGTTCCTGATGGCAGATTGCAGGAGTCCGTTGGCACTATCAAACCAGCCTCAGTTGGCACTGGGGCCCTCTTGGGTCTGGGAGGCATCCTGCATATCGCAGATTTTCAGGAGCCAGCCGGCCCCGGGTCCCCCAACTAAAACACTGGCCCTTTCCCACGGAAACCAAACTCACCAGCCCCAGTTTCTGATGGCAGATTGTAGGACTCCGCTGGCAGTATCAAAACAGGCTGAGTTGGCACTGCTGTCAGCTTGGGTCTGGGAGGCATCCTGCGTATCGCGGCTTTTCAGGAGCCAGCCGGCCACTCCAGGCCACAGGCCCCCAAACATAAACACTGGCACTTTCCCTGGGAAACAACACTCAACAGCCCTGCTTCCTGATGGCAGATTGTAAGACTCCGTTGGCACTATCAAACCAGCCTGAATTGGCACTGGTGCCAGCTTGGGTCTGGGAGGTATCCTGCGTATCGCGGATTTCAGGAGCCAGCCGGAAACTCAGGGCCACACGACCCCGAACAAAAACACCGGCCCTTTCCCTCAGAAAGAAAACTCACCCGCCCCAGTTCCTTATGGCAGACTGTAGGCCTCCATTGGCACTATCAAACTAGCCTGAGTTGGCACTGGTGTCTGCTTGGTTCTGGGAGGCATCCTGCGTATCACGGATTTTCAGGAGCAAGCCGGCCACTCCAGGCCATAGGCCCCCACACATAAACACCGGCCCTTTGCCTCTGAAAGAAAACTCACCAGCCCCGGTTCCTGATTGCAGATTGTAGGACTCCGTTGGCACTATCAAACCAACCTGATTTTGAACTGGTGCCAGCTGGGGTCAGGGAGGCATCCTGCCTATCGCAGATTTTCAGGAGCCAGCCGGACAATCCGGGCACAGGCCCCCAGCAAAATCACCGGCCCGTCCCCTCTGAAAGAAAACTCACCAGCCCGGGTTGCTGATGGCAGATTGTAAGACTTCATTGGCACTATCAAACCAGCCTGAGTTGGCACTGGTGCCAGCTTGGGTCTGGGAGGCATCCTGCATATCGCGGATTTTCAGGAGCCAGCCGGACAATACGGGCACAGTCCCCCAGCAAAATCACCGGCTCGTTCCCTCTGAAAGAAAACTCACCAGCCCCGGTTCCTGATGGCACATTCTGGGACTCCGTTGGCACTATCAAACCAGCCTGAGTTGGCACTGGTGCCAGCTTGGGTCTGGGAGGCATCCTGCGTCTCGCGGATTTTCAGGAGCCAGCCAGCCACTCTGGGCCAGAGGCCCCCAAATATAAACACCGGCCCCTTCCCTCTGAAAGAAAACTCACCAACCCTGGATCCTGATGGCAGCTTGCAGGAGTCCGTTGGCACTATCAAACCAACCTGAGTTGGCACTGGTGCCAGCTCAGGTCTGGAAGACATCTTGCGTATCGCGGATTTTCAGCAGCCAGCAGGCCACTTCCGGTCATGGGCCCCCACACATAATCACCGGCCCTTTCTCTCTCAAAGAAAACTCACCAGACCCAGTTCCTTATGGCAGATTGTAGGCCTCCATTTGCACTATCAAACTAGCCTGAGTTGGCACTGCTGTCAGCTTGGGTCTGGGAGGCATCCTGCGTATCGCGGATTTTCAGGAGATAGCCGGCCACTCCAGGCCACAGGCCCCCAAACAAAAACACCAGTCCTTTCCCTGGGAAACAACACTCACCAGCCCTGCTTCCTGATGGCAGATTGTAAGACTCCGTTGGCACTATCAAACCAGCCTGAGTTGGCACTGGTGCCAGCTTGGGTCTGGGAGGTATCCTGCGTATCGCGGATTTTCAGGAGCCAGCCGTAGACTCAGGGCCACACGACCCCGAACTAAAACACCGGCCATTTCCCGCAGAAAGAAAACTCACCCGCCCCAGTTCCTTATGGCAGATTGTAAGCCTCCATTGGCACTATCAAACTAGCCTGAGTTGGCACTGCTGTCAGCTTGGGTCTGGGAGGCATCCTGCGTATCACGGATTTTCAGGAGCAAGCCGGCCACTCCAGGCCATAGGCCCCCACACAAAAACACCCGCCCTTTCCCGCTGAAAGAAATCCCACCAGCCCCGGTTCCTGATGGCAGATTGTAGGACTCCGTTGGCACTATCAAACAAACCTGAGTTGGCACTGGTGCCAGCTTGGGTCAGGGAGGCATCCTGCGTCTTACAGATTTTCAGGAGCCAGCCGGACAATCCGGGCAGAGTCCCCCAGCAAAATAACCGGCCCGTTCCCTCTGAAAGAAAACTCACTAGCCCCGGTTGCTGATGGCAGATTGTAAGACTCCATTGGCACTATCAAACCAGCCTGAGTTGGCACTGGTGCCAGCTTGGGTCTGGGAGGCATCCTGCGTATTACAGATTTTCAGGAGCCAGCCGACCTCTCCGGGTCACAGGACCCCAAACAAAATCACCGGCCCTTTCCCTCTGAAAGAAAACTCACCAGCCCCGGTTCCTGATGGCAGATTGTAGGACTCCATTGGCACTATCAAACCAGCCTGAGTTGGCACTGGTGCCAGCTTGGGTCTGGGAGGCATCCTGCGTATCGCGGATTTTCAGGAGCCAGCCGGCCACTCTGGGCCACAGGCCCCCAAACGTGAACACCAGCCCTTTCCCTCTGAAAGAAAACTCACCAGCTCCGGTTCCTGATGGCAGATTGTAGGACTCCGTTGGCACTACCAAACCAGCCTGAGTTGGCACTGGTGCCAGCTTGGGTCAGGGAGGCATCCTGCGTATCGTGGATTTTCAGCAGCCAGCCCGGCCACCCAGGCAACAGGCCCCAAAATATAATCACTGGCCCTTTCCCTGTGAAAGAAAACTCACCAGCCCCATTTCCTGATGGTAGATTGTGGGACTCCATTGGCACTACCAAACCAGCCTGAGTTGGCACTGGTGCCTGCTTGGGTCTGGGGGCATCCCCCGTATCGCGGATTTTCAGGAGCCAGCCGGCCACTCCGGGCCACAGGCCCTCAAACATAAACACCGACCCCTTCCCTCTGAAAGAAAACTCACCAACCCCGGATCCTGATGGCAGATTGTAGGCGTCCGTTAGCACTATCAAACCAGCCTGAGTTGGCACTGGTGCCAGCTTGGGTCTGGGAGGCATCTTAAGTTTCGCGGATTTTCAGCAGCCAGCCGGCCCCGGGTCCCCAAAGGCAAACACTGGCCCTTTCCCTCTGAAAGAAAACTCAGCAGCCCCTGTTCCTGATGGCAGATTTTAGGACTCCATTGGCACTATCAAACCAGCCTGAGTTGGCACTGGTGCCAGCTTGGGTCTGGGAGGCATCCTGCATATCGCGGATTTTCAGGAGCCAGCCGGACAATCCGGGCACAGTCCCCCAGCAAAATCACCGGCCCGTTCCCTCTGAAAGAAAACTCACCAGCCCCGGTTCCTGATGGCAGATGTGGGACTCCGTTGGCACTATCAAACCAGCCTCAGTTGGCACTGGTGCCAGCTTGGGTCTGGGAGGCATCCTGCCTATAGTGGATTTTCAGGAGCCAGCCGGCCACTCCAGGCCACGGGCCCCCAAATATAAACACTGGCACTTTCCCTGTGAAAGAAAACTCACCAGCTCCGGTTCCTAATGGCAGATTGCAGGAGTCCATTGGCACTATCAAACCAGCCTCAGCTGGCACTGGGGCCAGCTTGGGTCTGGGAGGCATCCTGCCTATCGCAGATTTTCAGGAGCCAGCCGACCCCCGGGCCCCCAACTAAAACACTGGCCCTTTCCCACGGAAACCAAACTCACCAGCCCCAGTTTCTGATGGCAGATTGTAGGACTCCACTGGCAGTATCAAACCAGGCTGATTTGGCACTGGTGCCAGCTTGGGTCTGGGAGGCATCCTGCGTATCGCGGATTTTCAGGAGCCAGCCGGCCACTCCAGGCCACAGGCCCCCAAACATAAACACCGGCCCTTTCCCTGGGAAACAACACTCACCAGCCCTGCTTCCTGATGGCAGATGGTAAGACTCCGTTGGCACTATCAAACCAGCCTGAGTTGGCACTGGTGCCAGCTTGGGTCTGGGAGGTATCCTGCGTATCGCGGATTTTCAGGAGCCAGCCGGAAACTCAGGGCCACACGTCCCCGAACAAAAACACCGGCCATTTCCCTCAGAAAGAAAACTCACCCACCCCAGTTCCTTATGGCAGATTGTAGGCCTCCATTGGCACTATCAAACTAGCCTGAGTTGGCACTGCTGTCAGCTTGAGTCTGGGAGGCATCCTGCGTATCACAGATTTTCAGGAGCAAGCCGGCCACTCCAGGCCATAGGCCCCCACACATATACACCGGCCCTTTGCCTCTGAAAGAAAACTCACCAGCCCCGGTTCCTGATGGCAGATTGTAGGACTCCGTTGGCACTATCAAACCAACCTGAGTTGGCACTGGTGCCAGCTTGGGTCAGGGAGGCATCCTGCCTATCGCAGATTTTCAGGAGCCAGCCGGACAATCCGGGCACAGTCCCCCATCAAAATCACCGGCCCGTTCCCTCTGAAAGAAAACTCACCAGCCCCGGTTGCTGATGGCAGATTGTAAGACTCCACTGGCACTATCAAACCAGCCGGAGTTGGCACTGGTGCCAGCTTGGGTCTGGGAGGCATCCTGCGTATCGCGGATTTTCAGGAGCCAGCCGGCCACTCCTGGCCTCAGGCCCCCAAATATAAACACCGGCCCTTTCCCTCTCAAAGAAAACTCACCAGCCCCAGTTCCTTTTGGCAGATTGTAGAACTCCATTGGCATTATCGAAATAGTCTGAGTTGGCACTGGTGCCACCTTGGGTCTGGGAGGCATCCTGCGTCTCAAAGATTTTCAGGAGCCAGCCGGCCACTCCAGGCCATGGGCCCCCAAACATAAACACCGGCCATTTCCCTCTCAGAGAAAACTCACCAGACCCAGTTCCTTATGGCAGATTGTAGGTCTCCATTGGCACTATCAAACTAGCCTCAGTTGGCACTGCTCTTATCTTGGGTCTGGGATGCATCCTGCGTATCACGGATTTTCAGGAGCAAGCCGGCCACTCCAGGCCACAGGCCCCCACACATAAACACCGGCCCTTTACCTCTGAAAGAAAACTCACCAGCCCGAGTGAGCACTGGTGCCAGCTTGGGTCCGGGAGGCATCCTGCCTATCGCAGATTTTCAGGAGCCAGCCGGACAATCCGGGCACAGTCCCCCAGCAAAATCACCGGCCCGTTCCCTCTGAAAGAAAACTCACCAGCCCCGGTTCCTGATGGCAGATGTTGGACTCCGTTGGCACTATCAAACCAGCCTCAGCTGGCACTGGTGCCAGCTTGGAACTGGGAGGCATCCTGCCTAGAGTGGATTTTCAGGAGCCAGCCGGCCACTCCAGGCCACGGGCCCCCAAATATAAACACTGGCACTTTCCCTCTGAAAGAAAACTCACCAGCTCCGGTTCCTAATGGCAGATTGCAGGAGTCCATTGGCACTATCAAACCAGCCTCAGCTGGCACTGGGGCCAGCTTGGGTCTGGGAGGCATCCTGCCTATCCCAGATTTTCAGGAGCCAGCCGACCCCGGGGCCCCCAACTAACACACTGGCCCTTTCCCACGGAAACCAAACTCACCAGCCCCAGTTTCTGATGGCAGATTGTAGGACTCCACTGGCAGTATCAAACCAGGCTGATTTGGCACTGGTGCCAGCTTGGGTCTGGGAGGCATCCTGCGTATCGCGGATTTTCAGGAGCCAGCCGGCCACTCTGGCCCAGAGGCCCCCAAATATAAACACCGGCCCCTTCCCTCTGAATGAAAACTCACCAAACCCAGTTCCTTATGGCAGATTGCAGGAGTCCATTGGCACTATCAAACTAGCCTGAGTTGGCACTGGTGCCAGCTTGGGTCTGGGAGGCATCCTGCGTATAGCGGATTTTCAGGAGCCAGCCGGCCACTCTGGGCCACAGGCCCCCAAACGTGAACACCAGCCCTTTCCCTCTGAAAGAAAACTCACCAGCTCCGCTTCCTGATGGCAGATTGTAGGACTCCATTGGCACTACCAAACCAGCCTGAGTTGGCACTGGTGCCAGCTTGGGTCAGGGAGGCATCCTGCGTATCGTGGATTTTCAGCAGCCAGCCGGCCACTCCAGGCAACAGGCCCCAAAATATAATCACTGGCCCTTTCCCTGTGAAAGAAAACTCACCAGCCCCATTTCCTGATGGTAGATTGTGGGACTCCATTGGCACTACCAAACCAGCCTGAGTTGGCACTGGTGCCTGCTTGGGTCAGGGGGGCATCCTGCGTATCGCAGATTTCAGGAGCCAGCCGGCCACTCCGGGCCACAGGCCCTCAAACATAAACACCGACCCCTTCCCTCTGAAAGAAAACTCACCAACCCCGGATCCTGATGGCAGATTGTAGGCGTCCGTTAGCACTTTCAAACCAGCCTGAGTTGGCACTGGTGCCAGCTTGGGTCTGGGAGGCATCTTGCGTATCGCGGATTTTCAGCAGCCAGCCGGCCCCGGGTCCCCAAAGCCAAACACTGGCCCTTTCCCTCTGAAAGAAAACTCAGCAGCCCCTGTTCCTGATGGCAGATTTTAGGACTCCATTGGCACTATCAAACCAGCCTGAGTTGGCACTGGTGCCAGCTTGGGTCTGGGAGGCATCCTGCATATCGCGGATTTTCAGGAGCCAGCCGGACAATCCGGGCACAGTCCCCCAGCAAAATCACCGGCTCGTTCCCTCTGAAAGAAAACTCACCAGCCCCGGTTCCTGATGGCACATTCTGGGACTCCGTTGGCACTATCAAACCAGCCTGAGTTGGCACTGGTGCCAGCTTGGGTCTGGGAGGCATCCTGCGTATCGGGGATTTTCAGGAGCCAGCCGGCCACTCCCGGCCACAGGCCCCCAAATATAAACACTGGCACATTCCCTGTGAAAGAAAACTCACCAGCCCCGGTTCCTGATGGCAGATTGCCGGAGTCCGTTGGCACTATCAAACCAGCCTCAGCTGGCACTGGGGCCCGCTTGGGTCTGGGAGGCATCCTGCCTATCGCAGATTTTCAGGAGCCAGCCGACCCCGGGTCCCCCAACTAAACACTGGCCCTTTCCCACGGAAACCAAACTCACCAGCCCCAGTTTCTGATGGCAGATTGTAGGACTCCACTGGCAGTATCAAACCAGGCTGAGTTGGCACTGCTGTCAGCTTGGGTCTGGGAGGCATCCTGCGTATCGCGGATTTTCAGGAGCCAGCCGGCCACTCCAGGCCACAGGCCCCCAAACATAAACACCGGCCCTTTCCCTGGGAAACAACACTCACCAGCCCTGCTTCCTGATGGCAGATGGTAAGACTCCGTTGGCACTATCAAACCAGCCTGAGTTGGCACTGGTGCCAGCTTGGGTCTGGGAGGTATCCGGCGTATCGCGGATTTTCAGGAGCCAGCCGGAAACTCAGGGCCACACGTCCCCGAACAAAAACACCGGCCATTTCCCTCAGAAAGAAAACTCACCCACCCCAGTTCCTTATGGCAGATTGTAGGCCTCCATTGGCACTATCAAACTAGCCTGAGTTGGCACTGCTGTCAGCTTGAGTCTGGGAGGCATCCTGCGTATCACAGATTTTCAGGAGCAAGCCGGGCACTCCAGGCAATAGGCCCCCACACATATACACCGGCCTTTTGCCTCTGAAAGAAAACTCTCCAGCCCCGGTTCCTGATGGCAGATTGTAGGACTCCGTTGGCACTATCAAACCAACCTGAGTTGGCACTGGTGCCAGCTTGGGTCAGGGAGGCATCCTGCCTATCGCAGATTTTCAGGAGCCAGCCGGACAATCCGGGCACAGTCCCCCAGCAAAATCACCGGCCCGTTCCCTCTGAAAGAAAACTCACCAGCCCCGGTTGCTGATGGCAGATTGTAAGACTCCACTGGCACTATCAAACCAGCCTGAGTTGGCACTGGTGCCAGCTTGGGTCTGGGAGGCATCCTGCGTATCGCGGATTTTCAGGAGCCAGCCGGCCACTCCTGGCCTCAGGCCCCCAAACATAAACACCGGCCCTTTCCCTCTCAAAGAAAACTCACCAGCCCCAGTTCCTTTTGGCAGATTGTAGAACTCCATTGGCATTATCGAAATAGTCTGAGTTGGCACTGGTGCCACCTTGGGTCTGGGAGGCATCCTGCGTATCAAAGATTTTCAGGAGCCAGCCGACCTCTCCGTGTCACAGGTCCCCAAACAAAATCACTGGCCCTTTCCATCTGAAAGAAAACTCCCCAGCCCCGGTTCCTGATGGCAGATTGTAGGACTCCGTTGGCACTATCAAACCAGCCCGAGTGAGCACTGGTGCCAGCTTGGGTCAGGGAGGCATCCTGCCCATCGCAGATTTTCAGGAGCCAGCCGGACAATCCGGGCACAGTCCCCCAGCAAAATCACCGGCCCGTTCCCTCTGAAAGAAAACTCACCAACCCCGGTTCCTGATGGCAGATGTGGGAGTCCGTTGGCACTATCAAACCAGCCTCAGTTGGCACTGGTGCCAGCTTGGGACTGGGAGGCATCCTTCCTAAAGTGGATTTTCAGGAGCCAGCCGGCCTCTCCAGGCCACGGGCCCCCAAATATAAACACTGGCACTTTCCCTGTGAAAGAAAACTCACCAGCTCCGGTTCCTAATGGCAGATTGCAGGAGTCCATTGGCACTATCAAACCAGCCTCAGCTGGCACTGGGGCCAGCTTGGGTCTGGGAGGCATCCTGCCTATCGCAGATTTTCAGGAGCCAGCCGACCCCGGGGCCCCCAACTAAAACACTGGCCCTTTCCCACGGAAACCAAACTCACCAGCCCCAGTATCTGATGGCAGATTGTAGGACTCCACTGGCAGTATCAAACCAGGCTGATTTGGCACTGCTGTCAGCTTGGGTCTGGGAGGCATCCTGCGTATCGCGGATTTTCAGGAGCCAGCCGGCCACTCTGGCCCAGAGGCCCCCAAATATAAACACCGGCCCTTTCCCTCTGAAAGAAAACTCCCCAGTCCGAATTCCTGATGGCAGATTGTAGGACTCCATTGTCACTATCAAACCAGCCCGAGTGAGCACTGGTGCCACCTTGAGTTAGGGAGGCATCCTGCCTATTCCAGATTTTCAGGAGCCAGCCGGACAATCCGGGCACAGTCCCCCAGCAAAATCACCGGCCCGTTCCCTCTGAAAGAAAACTCACCAGCCCCGGTTCCTGATGGCACATTCTGGGACTCCGTTGGCACTATCAAACCAGCCTGAGTTGGCACGGGTGCCAGCTTGGGTCTGGGAGGCATCCTGGCTAAAAAGGAATTTCAGGAGCCAGCCGGCCACTCCAGGCCACGGGCCCCCAAATATAAACACTGGCACTTTCCCTCTGAAAGAAAACTCACCAGCTCCGGTTCCTAATGGCAGATTGCAGGAGTCCGTTGGCACTATCAAACTCGCCTGAGTTGGCACTGGTGCCAGCTTGAGTCTGGGAGGCATCCTGAGTATCACAGATTTTCAGGAGCCAGCCAACCACTCCGGGTCACAGGACCCCGAACAAAATCACCGGCGCTTTCCCTCTGAAAGAAAACTCCCCAGCCCCTGTTCCTGATGGCAGATTGTAGGACTCCATTGGCACTATCAAAGTAGCCTGACTTGGCACTGCTGTCAGCTTGGGTCCGGGAGGCATCTTGTGTATCGCGATTTTCAGGAGCAAGCCGGACACTCCAGGCCATGGGCCCCCAAATATAAACACCAGTCCTTTCCCTGGGAAACAACACTCACCAGCCCCGGTTTCTGATTGTAGATTGTGGGACTCCATTGGCACAACCAAAGTAGCCTGAGTTGGCACTGCTGTCAGCTTGGGTCTGGGAGGCATCCTGCGTATCGCGGATTTTCAGCAGCCAACCGGCCCCTGCAGGCCACAGGCCAACAACCGTAACCTCCAGCCCTTTCCCTGGGAAACAAAACTCACAACCCCTGGTTCCCGACAGCAGATTTTAGGACTCCGTTGGCACTATCAAACCAGTCTGAGTTGGCACTGGTGCCAGCTTGGGTCTGGGAGGCATCCTGCGTATCGCAGATTTTCAGGAGCCAGCCGGCCCCGGGTCGCTAACCCAAACACTGGCCCTTTGCCCTCTGAAAGAAAACTCACCAGCCCCTGTTCCTGATGGTAGATTGCAGCACTCCGTTGGCAATATCAAATCAGCCTGAATTGGCAATGGTGCCAGCTTGGGTCTGGGAGGCATCCTGCGTATCGCAGATTTTCAGGAGCCAGGCGGCCACTCTGGGCCACAGGCCCCCAAATGTAATCACCAGCCCTTTCCCTCTGAAAGAAAACTCACCAGCTCCGGTTCCTGATGGCAGATTGTAGGAGTCCGTTGGCACTATAAAACCAGCCTGAGTTGGCACTGGTGCCAGCTCGGGTCTGGGAGGCATCTTGAGTTTCGCGGATTTTCAGCACCCAGACGGCCCCGGGTCCCCGAACCCAAATATTGGCCCTTTCCCTCTGAAAGAAAACTCAGCAGTCCCTGTACCTGATGGCAGATTTTAGGACTCCATTGGCACTATCAAACCAGCCTGAGTTGGCACTGGTGCCAGCTTGGGTCTGGGAGGCATCCTGCCTATCGCGGATTTTCACTAGCCAGCCGGCCACTCTGGGCCTCAGGCCCCCAAAAAACATCACCGGCCCTTTCCCTCGGAAACAAAACTCACCAGCCCCAGTTTCTGATGGCAGATTGTAAGACTCCATTGGCACTATCAAACCAGCCTGAGTTGGCACTGGTGCCAGCTTGGGTCTGGGAGGCATCCTGTGTATCGCGGATTTTCAGGAGCCAGCCGGCCACTTCAGGCCATAGGCCCCCACACATAAACACCGGCCCCTTCCCTCTGAAAGAAAACTAACCAGCCCTGGTTCTTGATGGCAGATTGTAGGAATACGTTGGCGCTACCAAACCAGCCCGAGTTGGCACTGGTGCCAGCTTGCGTCTGGGAGGCATCCTGCCTATCACGAATTCTCTGGAGCCAGCTGGCCACTCCAGGCCACAGGCCCCCACACATAATCACTGTCTCTTTCCCTCTGAAAGAAAACTCACCAGCCCCAGTTCCTTATGGCAGAAGTTAGGACTCCATTGGCACTATCAAACTAGCCTCAGTTGGCACTGCTGTCAGCTTGGGTCTGGGAGGCATCTTGTGTATCGTGGATTTTCAGGATCAAACCGGACACTCCAGGCAACAGTCCCCCAAATATAATCACTGGTCCTTTCCCTGTGAAAGAAAACTTACCAACCCCGGTTACTGATGGTAGATTGCGGGACTCCATTGGCACTACCAAACTAGCCTGAGTTGGCACTGCTCTCAGCTTGGGTCTGGGAGGCATCCTGCGTATCGCAGATTTTCAGCAGCCAGCCGGCCCCTCCAGGCCACAGGCCACCAAACGTATACAAAAAACCCTTTCCCTGGGAAACAAAACTCACAACCCCGGGTTCCCGACGGCAGATTTTAGGACTGTGTTGGTACCACCAAACCAGCCTGAGTTGGCACTGGTGCCAGCTTGGGTCTGGGAGGCATCCTGCGTATCGCAGATTTTCAGGAGCCAGACGGACAATCCGGGCCTATGGCCCCCAGCAAAATCACCGGCCCGTTGCCTCTGAAAGAAAACTCATCAGCCCTGGTTCCTGATGGCAGATTGCAGGAGTCTGTTGGCACTATCAAACCAGCCTCAGTTGGCACTGTTGCCAGCTTGGGTCTGGGAGGCATCCTGCGTATCGCGGATTTTCAGCAGCCAGCCGGCGACTCCAGGCCTCAGGCCCCCAAACATAAACACCGGCCCTTTCCCTCTGAAAGAAAACTCAAGCACCCCAGTTCTTTATGGAAGATTGCAGGAGTCCATTGGCACTATCAAACTAGCCTGAGTTGGCACTGGTTCCAGCTCGGGTCTGGGTGGCATCCTGAGTATCACAGATTTTCAGGAGCCAGCCGACCACTCCGGGTCACAGGACCCCGAACAAAATCACCGGCCCTTTCCCTCTGAAAAGAAAACTCCCCAGCCCCGGTTTCTGATGGCAGATTTTAGGAGCCCGTTGGCACTATCAAACCAGCCTGAGTTGGCACTGGTGCCATCTCGGGTCTGGGAGGCATCTTGCGTTTCGCGGATTTTCAGAAGCCAGACAGCCCCGGGTCCCCAAAAAAACACTGGCCCTTTCCCTCTGAAAGAAAACTCACCAACCCCTGTTCCTGATGGCAGATTGTACGACTCCATTGGCATAATCAACCCAGCCTGAGTTGGCACTGGTGCCAGCTTGGGTCTGGGAGGCATCCTGCGTATCGAGGATATTCAGGAGCCAGCCGGACTATCCGGGCACAGTCCCCCAGCAAAATCTTTGGCCCGTTCCCTCTGAAAGAAAACTCACCAGCCCCGGTTCCTGATGGCACATTCTGGGACTCCGTTGGCACTATCAAACCAGCCTGAGTTGGCACTGGTGCCAGCTTGGGTCTGGGAGGCATCTTGCGTATCGCGGATTTTCAGCAGCCAGCCGGCCGCTCCAGGCCATGGGCCCCCACACATAAACACCGGCCATTTCCCTTTGAAAGAAAACTCACCATCCCGGAACCTGATGGCAGATTGTAGGACTCCATTGGCATAATCAACCCAGCCTGAGTTGGCACTGGTGCCAGCTTGGGTCTGGGAGGCATCTTGCCTATCGCAGATTTTCAGGAGACAGCAGGCCACTCCGGGACACAGGCCCCCCAAAAAAATCACCGGCCCTTTCCCTCGGAAACAAAACTCACCAGCCCCGGTTCCTGTTGGCAGAATGTAAGACTCCATTGGCACTATCAAAACAGCTTGAGTTGGCACTGATGCCAGCTTGGGTCTGGGAGGCATCCTGTGTATCCTGGATTTTCAGCAGCCAGCCGGCCACTCCCGGCCACGGGTCCCCAAATATGAACACTGGCACTTTCCCTGTGAAAGAAAACACACCAGCCCCGGTTCCTAATGGCAGATTGCAGGAGTCCGTTGGCACTATCAAACAAGCCTCAGTTGGCACTGGGGACAGCATGGGTCTGGGAGGCATCCTGCCTATCGCAGATTTTCAGGAGCCAGCCGGCTCCGGGTCCCCCAACTAAAACACTGGCCCTTTCCCTCGGAAACCAAACTTACCAGCCCCAGTTTCTGATGGCAGGTTGTAGGACTCCATGGGCAGTATCAACCCAGGCTGAGTTGGCACTGGTGCCAGCTTGGGTCTGGGAGGCATCCTGCGTATTACAGGTTTTCAGGAGCCAGCCGACCACTCCGGGTCACAGGACCCCAAACAAAATCAACGGCCCTTTCCCTCTGAAAGAAAACTCACCAGCCCCGGTTCCTGATGGCAGATTGCAGGAGTCCATTGGCACTATCAAATTAGCCTGAGTTGGCAGTTGCGCCAGCTTGGGTCTCTGAGGCATCCTGCGTAACGGGGATTTTCAGGAGCCAGACGGGAACCTAGGGCCACAGTCCACCAAACACAAACATCAGCCCTTTCCCTCGGAAACAAAACTCACCAGCCCTGGTTCCTTTTGGCACAATGTGGGACAACGTTGGCACAATCCACCCAACCTGAGTTGGCACTGGTGCCATCTCGGGTCTGGGAGGCATCCTGCCTATCGCAGATTTTCAGGAGCCAGCCGGCCCCGGGTCCTTAAACTAAAGACTGGCCCTTTCCCTCGGATACAAAACTCACCAGCCCCAGTTTCTGATGGCAGATTGTAGGACTCCATGGGCAGTATCAGCCCAGGCTGAGTTGGCACTGGTGCCAGCTTGGGTCTGGGAGGCATCCTGCGTATCGCGGATTTTCAGGAGCCAGCCGGCCACTCTGGGCCACAGCCCCCAAACATAAACACAGGCACCTTCCCTCTGAAACAAAACTCACCAGCCCCGGATCCTGATGGCAGATTGTAGTAGCCCGTTGGCACTATCTAACCAGCCTGAGTTGGCACTGGTGCCAGCTCGGGTCTGGGAGGCATCTTGCATTTCGCGGATTTTCAGCAGCCAGCCGGCCCCGGGTCCCCAAAGCCAAACACTGGCCCTTTCCCTCTGAAAGAAAACTCACCAGCCCCTGTTCCTGATGGCAGATTTTAGGACTCCATTGGCTCTATCAAACCAGCCTGAGTTGGCAATGGTGCCAGCTTGGGTCTGGGAGGCATCCTGCATATCGCTGATTTTCAGGAGCCAGCCGGATAATCCGGGCACAGTCCCCCAGCAAAATCACAGGCTCTTTCCCTCTGAAAGAAAACTCACCAGCCCCGGTTCCTGATGGCACATTCTGGGACTCCGTTGGCACTATCAAACCAACCTGAGTTGGCACTGGTGCCAGCTCGGGTCTGGGAGACATCTTGCGTATCGCGGATTTTCAGCAGCCAGCCGGCCACTCCAGGCCATGGGCCCCCACACATAAACACCGGCCCTTTCCCTCTCAAAGAAAACTCACCAGACCCAGTTCCTTATGGCAGATTGTAGGCCTCCATTGGCACTATCAAACCAGCCTGACTTGGAACTGGTGCCAGCTTGGGTCTGGGAGGCATCCTGCGTATCGCAGATTTTCCGGAGACAGCCCGCCACTCCGGGCCACAGGTCCCCAAAAGAAATCACCGCCCCTTTCCCTCGGAAATAAAACTCACCAGCGCCAGTTTCAGATGGCAGATTGTAAGACTCCATTAGCACTATCAAACCAGCCTGAGTTGGCACTGGTGCCAGCTTGGGTCTGGGAGGCATCCTGCGTATCGCAGATTTTCCAGAGACAGCCGGCCCCTCCGGGCCACAGGCCCCCAAACATATACACCAGTCCTTTTCCTGGGAAACAACACTCACCAGCCCTGCTTCCTGATGGCAGATTGTAAGAATTCGTTGGCACTATCAAACCAGCCTGAGTTGGCACTGGTGCCAGCTTGGGTCTGGGAGGCATCCTGCGTATCGCAGATTTTCCGGAGACAGCGGCCACTCCGGGCCACTGGCCCCCAAAAGAAATCTCCGGCCCTTTCCCTCGGAAATAAAACTCACCCGCCCCTGTTTCTGATGGCAGATTGTAAGACTCCATTAGCACTATCAAACCAGCCTCAGTTGGCACTGGTGCCAGCTTGGGTCTGGGAGGCATCCTGCATATCGCAGATTTTCAGCAGCCAGCCGGCCACTCCAGGCCATAGGCCCGCACACATATACACCGGCCCCTTCCCTCTGAAAGAAAACTCACCAACCCCGGTTCCTGATGGCAGATTGTAGGACTCCGTTGGCACTATCAAAGTAGCCTGAGTTGGCACTGGTGCCAGCTTGGGTCTGGGAGGCATCCTGCGTATCGAGGATATTCAGGAGCCAGCCGGACTATCCGGGCACAGTCCCCCAGCAAAATCACCAGCCCATTCCCTCTGAAAGAAAACTCACCAGACCCGGTTCCTGATGGCAGATTCTGGGACTCCGTTGGCACTATCAAATCAGCCTCAGTTGGCACTGGTGCCAGCTTGGGTCTGGGAGGCATCTTGCGTATGGCGGATTTTCAGCAGCCAGCCGGCCGCTCCAGGCCATGGGCCCCCACACATAAACACCGGCCATTTCCCTTTGAAAGAAAACTCACCATCCCGGAACCTGGTGGCAGATTGTACGCGTCCGTTAGCAGTATCAAACCAGCCTGAGTTGGCACTGGTGCCAGCTTGGGTCTGGGAGGCATCTTGCGTTTCGCGGATTTTCAGCAGCCAGTCGGCCCCGGGTCCCCAAAGCCAAACACTGGCCCTTTCCCTCTGAAAGAAAACTCAGCAGCCCCTGTTCCTGATGGCAGATTTTAGGACTCCATTGGCGCTATCAAACCAGCCTGAGTTGGCACTGGTGCCAGCTTGGGTCTGGGAGGCATCCTGCATATCGCGGATTTTCAGGAGCCAGCCGGACAATCCGGGCGCAGTCCCCCAGCAAAATCACCGGCTCGTTCCCTCTGAAAGAAAACTCACCAGCCCCGGTTCCTGATGGCACATTCTGGGACTCGGTTGGCACTATCAAACCAGCCTGAGTTGGCACTGGTGCCAGCTCGGGTCTGGGAAGCATCCTGCGTAACGCAGATTTTCCGGAGAGAGCCGGCCACTCCGGGCCACAGGCCTCCAAAAAAAATCAACGGCCCTTTCCCTCGGAAATAAAACTCACCAGCCCCAGTTTCTGATGGCAGATTGTAAGACTCCATTAGCACGATCAAACCAGCCAGAGTTCGCACTGGTGCCAGCTTGGGTCTGGGAGGCATCCTGTGTATCGCAGATTTTCAGCAGCCAGCCGGCCACTCCAGGCCATAGGCCCATACACAAAATCACCGGCCCCTTCCCTCTGAAAGAAAACTCACCAGCCCCGGTTCCTGATGGCAGATGTTAGAACTCCGTTGGCACTATCAAACCAGCCTGAGATGGCACTGGTGCCAGCTTGTGTCTGGGAGGCATCCTGCGTATCAGGGATTTTAAGCAGCAAGCCAGCCACTCCCGGCCACAGGCCCCCAAACATAAACACTGGCACTTTCCTTGTGAAAGAAAACTCACCAGCTCCGGTTCCTGATGGCAGATTTCAGGAGTCCGTTGGCACTATCAAACCAGCCTGAGTTGGCACTGGGGCCCGCTTGGGTCTGGGAGGCATCCTGCCTATCGCAGATTTTCAGGAGACAGCCGGCCCCGAGTCCCCGAACTAAAACACTGGCCCTTTCCCTCGGAAACCAAACTCACCTGCCCCAGTTTCTGATGGCAGATTGTAGGACTCCACTGGCAGTATCAAACCAGGCTGAGTTGGCACTGGTGCCAGCTTGGGTCTGGGAGGCATCCTGCGCATTGCGGATTTTCAGGAGCCAGCCGGACACTCTGGGCCAGAGGGCCCCAAACATAAACACCGGCCCCTTCCCTCTGAAAGAAAACTCACCAACCCCGGATCCTGATTGCAGATTGCAGGAGTCCGTTGGCACTATCAAACCAACCTGAGTTGGCACTGGTGCCAGCTTGGGTCTGGGAGGCATCCTGCGTATCGCAGATTTTCAGGAGCCAGCCGGCCACTCCAGGCCATAGGCCCCCACACAAAAACACCGGCCACTTCCCTCTGAAAGAAAACTCAACAACCCGGTTCCTGATGGCAGATTGTAGGACCCGTTGGCACTATCAAACCAGCCTGAGTTGGACTGGTGCCAGCTTGGGTCTGGGAGGCATCCTGCATAGCGGATTTTCAGGAGCCAGCCGGGCAATCCGGGCACAATCCCCCACCAAAATCACCGGCTCGTTCCCTCTGAAAGAAAACTCACCAGCCCCGGTTCCTGATGGCACATTCTGGGACTCCGTTGGCACTATCAAACCAGCCTGAGATGGCACTGGTGCCAGCTTGTGTCTGGGAGGCATCCTGCGTATCAGGGATTTTCAGCAGCCAGCCGGCCGCTCCAGGCCATGGGCCCCCACACATAAACACCGGCCATTTCCCTTTGAAAGAAAACTCACCATCCCGGAACCTGATGGCAGATTGTAGGACTCCATTGGCATAATCAACCCAGCCTGAGTTGGCACTGGTGCCAGCTTGGGTCTGGGAGGCATCTTGCCTATCGCAGATTTTCAGGAGACAGCAGGCCACTCCGGGACACAGGCCCCCCAAAAAAATCACCGGCCCTTTCCCTCGGAAACAAAACTCACCAGCCCCGGTTCCTGTTGGCAGAATGTAAGACTCCATTGGCACTATCAAAACAGCTTGAGTTGGCACTGATGCCAGCTTGGGTCTGGGAGGCATCCTGTGTATCCTGGATTTTCAGCAGCCAGCCGGCCACTCCCGGCCACGGGCCCCCAAATATGAACACTGGCACTTTCCCTGTGAAAGAAAACACACCAGCCCCGGTTCCTAATGGCAGATTGCAGGAGTCCGTTGGCACTATCAAACAAGCCTCAGTTGGCACTGGGGACAGCATGGGTCTGGGAGGCATCCTGCCTATCGCAGATTTTCAGGAGCCAGCCGGCTCCGGGTCCCCCAACTAAAACACTGGCCCTTTCCCTCGGAAACCAAACTTACCAGCCCCAGTTTCTGATGGCAGGTTGTAGGACTCCATGGGCAGTATCAACCCAGGCTGAGTTGGCACTGGTGCCAGCTTGGGTCTGGGAGGCATCCTGCGTATCGCGGATTTTCAGGAGCCAGCCGGCCACTCTGGGCCACAGCCCCCAAACATAAACACAGGCACCTTCCCTCTGAAACAAAACTCACCAGCCCCGGATCCTGATGGCAGATTGTAGTAGCCCGTTGGCACTATCTAACCAGCCTGAGTTGGCACTGGTGCCAGCTCGGGTCTGGGAGGCATCTTGCATTTCGCGGATTTTCAGCAGGCAGCCGGCCCCGGGTCCCCAAAGCCAAACACTGGCCCTTTCCCTCTCAAAGAAAACTCACCAGCCCCTGTTCCTGATGGCAGATTTTAGGACTCCATTGGCTCTATCAAACTAGCCTGAGTTGGCAATGCTGCCAGCTTGGGTCTGGGAGGCATCCTGCATATCGCTGATTTTCAGGAGCCAGCCGGATAATCCGGGCACAGTCCCCCAGCAAAATCACAGGCTCTTTCCCTCTGAAAGAAAACTCACCAGCCCCGGTTCCTGATGGCACATTCTGGGACTCCGTTGGCACTATCAAACCAACCTGAGTTGGCACTGGTGCCAGCTCGGGTCTGGGAGACATCTTGCGTATCGCGGATTTTCAGCAGCCAGCCGGCCACTCCAGGCCATGGGCCCCCAGACATAAACACCGGCCCTTTCCCTCTCAAAGAAAACTCACCAGACCCAGTTCCTTATGGCAGATTGTAGGCCTCCATTGGCACTATCAAACCAGCCTGACTTGGAACTGGTGCCAGCTTGGGTCTGGGAGGCATCCTGCGTATCGCAGATTTTCCGGAGACAGCCCGCCACTCCGGGCCACAGGTCCCCAAAAGAAATCACCGCCCCTTTCCCTCGGAAATAAAACTCACCAGCGCCAGTTTCTGATGGCAGATTGTAAGACTCCATTAGCACTATCAAACCAGCCTGAGTTGGCACTGGTGCCAGCTTGGGTCTGGGAGGCATCCTGCGTATCGCAGATTTTCCAGAGACAGCCGGCCCCTCCGGGCCACAGGCCCCCAAACATATACACCAGTCCTTTTTCTGGGAAACAACACTCACCAGCCCTGCTTCCTGATGGCAGATTGTAAGACTTCGTTGGCACTATCAAACCAGCCTGAGTTGGCACTGGTGCCAGCTTGGGTCTGGGAGGCATCCTGCATATCGCAGATTTTCAGCAGCCAGCCGGCCACTCCAGGCCATAGGCCCGCACACATATACACCGGCCCCTTCCCTCTGAAAGAAAACTCACCAACCCCGGTTCCTGATGGCAGATTGTAGGACTCCGTTGGCACTATCAAAGTAGCCTGAGTTGGCACTGGTGCCAGCTTGGGTCTGGGAGGCATCCTGCGTATCGAGGATATTCAGGAGCCAGCCGGACTATCCGGGCACAGTCCCCCAGCAAAATCACCAGCCCATTCCCTCTGAAAGAAAACTCACCAGCCCCGGTTCCTGATGGCAGATTCTGGGACTCCGTTGGCACTATCAAATCAGCCTCAGTTGGCACTGGTGCCAGCTTGGGTCTGGGAGGCATCTTGCGTATCGCGGATTTTCAGCAGCCAGCCGGCCGCTCCAGGCCATGGGCCCCCACACATAAACACCGGCCATTTCCCTTTGAAAGAAAACTCACCATCCCGGAACCTGATGGCAGATTGTACGCGTCCGTTAGCAGTATCAAACCAGCCTGAGTTGGCACTGGTGCCAGCTTGGGTCTGGGAGGCATCTTGCGTTTCGCGGATTTTCAGCAGCCAGTCGGCCCCGGGTCCCCAAAGCCAAACACTGGCCCTTTCCCTCTGAAAGAAAACTCAGCAGCCCCTGTTCCTGATGGCAGATTTTAGGACTCCATTGGCGCTATCAAACCAGCCTGAGTTGGCACTGGTGCCAGCTTGGGTCTGGGAGGCATCCTGCATATCGCGGATTTTCAGGAGCCAGCCGGACAATCCGGGCGCAGTCCCCAGCAAAATCACCGGCTCGTTCCCTCTGAAAGAAAACTCACCAGCCCCGGTTCCTGATGGCACATTCTGGGACTCGGTTGGCACTATCAAACCAGCCTGAGTTGGCACTGGTGCCAGCTCGGGTCTGGGAAGCATCCTGCGTAACGCAGATTTTCCGGAGAGAGCCGCCACTCGGGCCACAGGCCCCCAAAAAAAATCAACGGCCCTTTCCCTCGGAAATAAAACTCACCAGCCCCAGTTTCTGATGGCAGATTGTAAGACTCCATTAGCACGATCAAACCAGCCAGAGTTCGCACTGGTGCCAGCTTGGGTCTGGGAGGCATCCTGTGTATCGCAGATTTTCAGCAGCCAGCCGGCCACTCCAGGCCATAGGCCCATACACAAAATCACCGGCCCCTTCCCTCTGAAAGAAAACTCACCAGCCCCGGTTCCTGATGGCAGATGTTAGAACTCCGTTGGCACTATCAAACCAGCCTGAGATGGCACTGGTGCCAGCTTGTGTCTGGGAGGCATCCTGCGTATCAGGGATTTTAAGCAGCAAGCCAGCCACTCCCGGCCACAGGCCCCCAAACATAAACACTGGCACTTTCCTTGTGAAAGAAAACTCACCAGCTCCGGTTCCTAATGGCAGATTGCAGGAGTCCGTTGGCACTATCAAACCAGCCTGAGTTGGCACTGGGGCCCGCTTGGGTCTGGGAGGCATCCTGCCTATCGCAGATTTTCAGGAGACAGCCGGCCCCGGGTCCCCAACTAAAACACTGGCCCTTTCCCTCGGAAACCAAACTCACCTGCCCCAGTTTCTGATGGCAGATTGTAGGACTCCACTGGCAGTATCAAACCAGGCTGAGTTGGCACTGGTGCCAGCTTGGGTCTGGGAGGCATCCTGCGCATTGCGGATTTTCAGGAGCCAGCCGGACACTCTGGGCCAGAGGGCCCCAAACATAAACACCGGCCCCTTCCCTCTGAAAGAAAACTCACCAACCCCGGATCCTGATTGCAGATTGCAGGAGTCCGTTGGCACTATCAAACCAACCTGAGTTGGCACTGGTGCCAGCTTGGGTCTGGGAGGCATCCTGCGTATCGCAGATTTTCCGGAGACACCGCCAGTCCGCCATGACCCCAAAAAAATCACCGCTTTCCCTCGGAAATAAAACTCACCCGCACCAGTCTGATGGCAGATTGTAAGACTCCATTAGCACTATCAAACCAGCCTGAGTTGGCACTGGTGCCAGCTTGGGTCTGGGAGGCATCCTGCGTATCGTGGATTTTCAGGAGCCAGCCGGCCACTCCAGGCCATAGGCCCCCACACAAAAACACCGGCCACATCCCTCTGAAAGAAAACTCACCAACCCCGGTTCCTGATGGCAGATTGTAGGACTCCGTTGGCACTATCAAACCAGCCTGAGTTGGCACTGGTGCCAGCTTGGGTCTGGGAGGCAACCTGCGTATCGTAGATTTTCAGGAGCCAGCCGGCCACTTCAGGCCATAGGCCCCCAAACAAAAACACCGGCCCATTCCCTCTGAAAGAAACCTCACCAGCCCCGGTTCCTGATGGCAGATTGTAGGACTCCGTTGGCACTATCAAACCAGCCTGAGTTGGCACTGGTGCCAGCTTGGGTCTGGGAGGCATCCTGCGTATCGCGGATTTTCAGCAGCCAGCCGGCCAATCTGGGCCACAGGCCCCCAAACGTGAACACCAGCCCTTTCCCTCTGAAAGAAAACTCACCAGCTCCCGCTTCCTGATGGCAGATTGTAGGACTCCGTTGCCACTGTCAAACCAACCTGAGTTGGCACTGGTGCCAGCTTGGGTCTGGGAGGCATCCTGCGTTTCGTGGATTTTCAGCAGCCAGCTGGCAACTCCAGGCAACAGGCCCCAAAATATAATCACTGGCCCTTTCCCTGTGAAAGAAAACTCACCAGCCCCGGTTCCTGATGGCAGATTGTGGGACCTGGCACTACCAAAATGAGTTGGCACTGGTCTCTTGGGTCTGGGGCATCGTACCTTCAGGAAGCCGGCAACTCCGGGCCACACCCTCAAATATAAACACCGACCCCTTCCCTCTGAAAAAAACTCACCAACCCCGGATCCTGATGGCAGAGCTGCGTCCGTTAGCAGTATCAAACCAGCCTGAGTTGGCACTGGTGCCAGCTTGGGTCTGGGAGGCATCTTGCGTTTCGCGGATTTTCAGCAGCCAGTCGGCTCCGGGTCCCCAAAGCCAAACACTGGCCCTTTCCCTCTGAAAGAAAACTCAGCAGCCCCTGTTCCTGATGGCAGATTTTAGGACTCCATTGGCGCTATCAAACCAGCCTGAGTTGGCACTGGTGCCAGCTTGGGTCTGGGAGGCATCCTGCATATCGCGGATTTTCAGGAGCCAGCCGGACAATCCGGGCACAGTCCCCCAGCAAAATCACCGGCTCGTTCCCTCTGAAAGAAAACTCACCAGCCCCGGTTCCTGATGGCACATTCTGGGACTCCGTTGGCACTATCAAACCAGCCTGAGTTGGCACTGGTGCCAGCTCGGGTCTGGGAAGCATCCTGCGTAACGCAGATTTTCCGGAGAGAGCCGGCCACTCCGGGCCACAGGCCCCCAAAAAAAATCAACGGCCCTTTCCCTCGGAAATAAAACTCACCAGCCCCAGTTTCTGATGGCAGATTGTAAGACTCCATTAGCACTATCAAACCAGCCTGAGTTGGCACTGGTGCCAGCTTGGGTCTGGGAGGCATCCTGCGTATCGCAGATTTTCAGGAGCCAGCCGGCCACTCCAGGCCATAGGCCCCCACACAAAAACACCGGCCACTTCCCTCTGAAAGAAAACTCAACAACCCCGGTTCCTGATGGCAGATTGTAGGACTCCGTTGGCACTATCAAACCAGCCTGAGTTGGCACTGGTGCCAGCTTGGGTCTGGGAGGCATCCTGCATATCGCGGATTTTCAGGAGCCAGCCGGGCAATCCGGGCACAATCCCCCACCAAAATCACCGGCTCGTTCCCTCTGAAAGAAAACTCACCAGCCCCGGTTCCTGATGGCACATTCTGGGACTCCGTTGGCACTATCAAACCAGCCTGAGATGGCACTGGTGCCAGCTTGGGTCTGGGAGGCATCCTGCGTATCAGGGATTTTCAGCAGCCAGCCGGCCGCTCCAGGCCATGGGCCCCCACACATAAACACCGGCCATTTCCCTTTGAAAGAAAACTCACCATCCCGGAACCTGATGGCAGATTGTAGGACTCCATTGGCATAATCAACCCAGCCTGAGTTGGCACTGGTGCCAGCTTGGGTCTGGGAGGCATCTTGCCTATCGCAGATTTTCAGGAGACAGCAGGCCACTCCGGGACACAGGCCCCCCAAAAAAATCACCGGCCCTTTCCCTCGGAAACAAAACTCACCAGCCCCGGTTCCTGTTGGCAGAATGTAAGACTCCATTGGCACTATCAAAACAGCTTGAGTTGGCACTGATGCCAGCTTGGGTCTGGGAGGCATCCTGTGTATCCTGGATTTTCAGCAGCCAGCCGGCCACTCCCGGCCACGGGCCCCCAAATATGAACACTGGCACTTTCCCTGTGAAAGAAAACACACCAGCCCCGGTTCCTAATGGCAGATTGCAGGAGTCCGTTGGCACTATCAAACAAGCCTCAGTTGGCACTGGGGACAGCATGGGTCTGGGAGGCATCCTGCCTATCGCAGATTTTCAGGAGCCAGCCGGCTCCGGGTCCCCCAACTAAAACACTGGCCCTTTCCCTCGGAAACCAAACTTACCAGCCCCAGTTTCTGATGGCAGGTTGTAGGACTCCATGGGCAGTATCAACCCAGGCTGAGTTGGCACTGGTGCCAGCTTGGGTCTGGGAGGCATCCTGCGTATTACAGGTTTTCAGGAGCCAGCCGACCACTCCGGGTCACAGGACCCCAAACAAAATCAACGGCCCCTTCCCTCTGAAAGAAAACTCACCAGCCCCGGTTCCTGATGGCAGATTGCAGGAGTCCGTTGGCACTATCAAATTAGCCTGAGTTGGCAGCGGCGCCAGCTTGGGTCTCTGAGGCATCCTGCGTAACGGGGATTTTCAGGAGCCAGACGGGAACCTAGGGCCACAGTCCGCCAAACACAAACATCAGCCCTTTCCCTCGGAAACAAAACTCACCAGCCCTGGTTCCTTTTGGCACAATGTGGGACAACGTTGGCACAATCCACCCAACCTGAGTTGGCACTGGTGCCATCTCGGGTCTGGGAGGCATCCTGCCTATCGCAGATTTTCTGGAGCCAGCCGGCCCCGGGTCCTTAAACTAAAGACTGGCCCTTTCCCTCGGATACAAAACTCACCAGCCCCAGTTTCTGATGGCAGATTGTAGGACTCCATGGGCAGTATCAGCCCAGGCTGAGTTGGCACTGGTGCCAGCTTGGGTCTGGGAGGCATCCTGCGTATCGCGGATTTTCAGGAGCCAGCCGGCCACTCTGGGCCACAGCCCCCAAACATAAACACAGGCACCTTCCCTCTGAAACAAAACTCACCAGCCCCGGATCCTGATGGCAGATTGTAGTAGCCCGTTGGCACTATCTAACCAGCCTGAGTTGGCACTGGTGCCAGCTCGGGTCTGGGAGGCATCTTGCATTTCGCGGATTTTCAGCAGCCAGCCGGCCCCGGGTCCCCAAAGCCAAACACTGGCCCTTTCCCTCTCAAAGAAAACTCACCAGCCCCTGTTCCTGATGGCAGATTTTAGGACTCCATTGGCTCTATCAAACTAGCCTGAGTTGGCAATGCTGCCAGCTTGGGTCTGGGAGGCATCCTGCATATCGCTGATTTTCAGGAGCCAGCCGGATAATCCGGGCACAGTCCCCCAGCAAAATCACAGGCTCTTTCCCTCTGAAATAAAACTCACCAGCCCCGGTTCCTGATGGCACATTCTGGGACTCCGTTGGCACTATCAAACCAACCTGAGTTGGCACTGGTGCCAGCTCGGGTCTGGGAGACATCTTGCGTATCGCGGATTTTCAGCAGCCAGCCGCTACTCCAGGCCATGGGCCCCACACATAAACACCGGCCCTTTCCCTCTCAAAGAAAACTCACCAGACCCAGTTCCTTATGGCAGATTGTAGGCCTCCATTGGCACTATCAAACCAGCCTGACTTGGAATTGGTGCCAGCTTGGGTCTGGGAGGCATCCTGCGTATCGCAGATTTTCCGGAGACAGCCCGCCACTCCGGGCCACAGGTCCCCAAAAGAAATCACCGCCCCTTTCCCTCGGAAATAAAACTCACCAGCGCCAGTTTCTGATGGCAGATTGTAAGACTCCATTAGCAC